>NW_007727353.1:76401-219653 GCF_000696425.1 Galeopterus variegatus
TTTAATCTCTACAGACTTGCTTCTTTGTAAGGCTCTCAATTCCCCCTTCCCCACGAAAGCAGCTCGCACATGGATACAGGTTGCCATGGCACCTGTTTATCTTCAACTTTATGCAACCTTAGCACTCTGCTACTCAAATACCGTTTGACTGGGAGGTCAGTGCAAGCTCAGATGCCTGCAGTGGCCAGGTGGGTGACAGTGGATGAGTGTAGAGAGCCATGTTTGTTTCAGAAAGGAATCATCGTGGATTGTTTCAGCACAGACACATTCTGTTTGCTCATTAGAAGCCACTAGAAGCGTTGTTACTTTCACAAGGTAATATGCTTATTCCCATTTTTCCTAATAATATTTCCCCATATTGATAGAAAAAGAAAGTACAAGAAATATTTCCTATTTCCCTTAACACTACTATATAAGTCTTCACACGGGGAGCGTGGCAGCTGTGCAGACGACAGCACACACTGATGTGATGGAGGCAACGGGTCTCAGCTCCAGCCACTGTCTCCATGAGGGAATTAGGGTTCGTTTTACCGGATCCTCATATTTCTTAAAGAGAAGCCAGAAATCTGGATTTTTATGTGAAATCTCCCATTTTTTAATGTTGGCAACTAATTCAATTTCTTTAAATGCTGTGCAGGCCAAACAAAACATATCTGCAAGCCAAAATCTACACCCTCTGGACTGTGGTTTTAATGTCTCTTAGAGCAAAGTCTCAAAAGAGAGCATCTCACCGTTTCAGTTCACGGCAGACGCCTACCCATGGTTCTATCAATGGGGTCTGGATGCACATCACCCAGAAGAAGCAAAGCCTAAGCCCACCCCTTCAGCAGGGACTGGGGGTTAGTGAACCACTTGCAAAGAAGCAGGCACGAGTTGGGCAGCCATCCCAGTACGTATGTTACATTGACAAATAGAAGATTCTGGGGTACAATGAACCGCACACGTTTTTAAAAGTTAGGTTTATGGGTTATAAATTAGTGCACAGTTCTATGAGTTTTGACATATGTATGCAATCATGTAATCACTACGACCATTAGGATATAAAATAATTCCATCATCTCCAAAATTTTCCATTATGCCCCTTGGTAGATAGCTCCTTCCCTTAGCCTCTGGCCTCAACTGTTATATTCTCTTTCTCTATAGTTTTGTCTTTTTTCCGAATGTCGTGTAAATGGAATAATACAAGTTAGAGCCTTTTGAGTCTGGCTTCTTTCACTTAGCATAATGCATTTGAGCTTCAACCATGTTATTTCATATACCGGTAGTTCATTCCTTCTTATTGCTGAATAACTTTCCATTGTATAGATATTGCATATACCCTAGTTTGTCTATCCACTCACCAATTAAAGTATATTTGGTGATTGTGTATATAGACATTATAAACATTCATGTAGAGGTCTTCAGGTGAACATAGCTTTAACTTCCATTGGGCTGCTACCTAAGAGTCGGATTCCCAGGTCCTAACTTAATAAGAAATTACAAAACTGTTTTCAAAAGTGACCAAATCATTTGGCATCCCTAACAAGCAATATTTGAGAGTTCTCACTGCTCTGTATCCTCTCCAGCACGTGTTATTGTCTACATTTTGTTTTTATTTTGTTTCATTGTTTTTGAGCCCTTCTGACAGATGCATAGTACGTACCCATTTTTGATGAATTGTGCTAAACATGTAGAAGATTGTCCTCTAAATCTAGGGTCTCAGCATAAACCATTAAGTGTTATTGTCTACATTTTGTTTTTATTTTGTTTCATTGTTTTTGAGCCCTTCTGACAGATGCATAGTACGTACCCATTTTTGAAGAATTGTGCTAAACATGTAGAAGATTGTCCTCTAAATCTAGGGTCTCAGCATAAACCATTAAATGCTGTTTCTGATATAATGTCTTATCTTTGCACACACTGACCCATCCATCTTCAGTACATTCGCATGTACGATAAGGTAAGTGATTTTTAATTCCACCAGATTTAAATACCCTGACAGGACTTACTGGCATTCTGCTACTGAGCCTTGAGAAGTTATGGTAAGTGCCAAGAAAAAAAAATGACTTTGAACTGCTCTTTCACCAGTTAAAAATAATACTGAAACCAAATGTAAACATGAAAGAAGTGGTCAGATTCGGGTTACATATTAACAGTGTTTGGTCGGGGCCAGAGCCCAGGCACAGCTGCAGAGAACGCCTTTCACTTATCACTGTTTCCAAACCGCCCTACCTGGGCTAGACTTGACTAGATTTACAAGAGACCTTTTGAAAAGACGCAGAGAAGGCAAGCAGCACACATTTCCTGGCAATAAATTTAAAAGGTTGCTAAAACATTCCAGAGATTTTCACTCAGCATTCCTCTGACCAACACATCTGCAATCTGACAATCCTTAAAAACCAGTGTTTTTGCATCTTAATCTCACAAACATCTTTAAAATACCTTTTCTCTAACTCCATGTTGGAAAAATCCAGCTTTTTTCATTTTCTAAAACCACAGAAATATAATGCTGCCTAATTTATACAAGATTGAGGTAACCTGAGTTAAAATAAATTTTAAGATAGTTTGTTTGGTTCACTCTTCCCTACCAAATTATTCCATTCTTGAAATGGTCCTGTGATTATATGCTCCCATTATAGAGGTGACCAGAAAAATTAAGGAGCTCAGTTCTGAAGTTATATAAAAACAAAATTATTGTGCTCTAAAAATAAGAGCTGTGTGATAGATTGTGTCATTGATCACAATTCTTCACCTCTCCCTATATCTGTGTGCCTTTGGTCCTATGACTGTGCAGTACTTCCCACTAAAGGGACAGAGTATATCTTTCCTCCCATGGATTTGGGGTTCAGTCATGTGATTTTGCTTTGGGCAATAGAATGAAGCAGAAGTGGCCTTGTGCTAGTTCTGAGCCTAGGTGTCAAGAGGCTTTACGTATTTCTGCTTGTCCTCTTATGGTTTTGCCGTCACCATGAAATGAACAAGTCTTGAGTAGCCCACTGGTCTCAGGACAGCAATGAAAGGGACATGGAGAAGAGCTCCTGTCCCCCGCAGCTGATCCACAGACCTATATTGAGGAGCAGAGCTGTCCAGCCACGATCAATCGGACCTCAGCCAACCCGATGCGAGAGCAATAATAAATGTCTTTTTCAGCCACCAAGCTTTGGCCTGTTTTGTTAAGTAGTAATAGCTAAATGATATAAGTTCCTGACTTATTTGTTTTACCTGAAGAAAAATCGTATCATTTACTTAGTACTTCAGAACTCTGCATGCTTTCCATATGAGGTTGATTTTTAAGGCAAAAGGTGCTTAGAAAAAAGAAAAAATTGTAAAAAGAGAGGTCCAAGGGTAGGTTGAGAAGAAATCTCTCATAGTTCCATGTTGCCTCATTCAGCAAACAAGCCAACTCTTGATCCTCAGGACCTGAAGTCACTGTAGAGCTTTAAGTTGAAATTATTTATTGACACTCAGGGTAGGTTGAGAAGAAATCTCTCATAGTTCCATGTTGCCTCATTCAGCAAACAAGCCAGCTCTTGATCCTCAGGACCTGAAGTCACTGTAGAGCTTTAAGTTGAAATTATTTATTGACACTTCCTACTTATAAGAGTGTGTAAATTTAAGTCTGAAAAATTGTATGACAAAAACTTACTAAATGCATAAAAATTATCCTTTTTTTAAACCCAAGCCAACTTTTCTGTATACAGTGTGTAATGTATTTGAATGCATATTTTATTCAAAGTACAAATGGCCTTCCCAAAAAGGTTCCAAGCAAGAAATAGTTGATTGAAGAAAACCTTTGTTTTAATATTTCTGTACATCTAGAAATAATTACTAGAACCTCAAATTAGCCATCAAGAAAATCCCACTTCATTCCAAACATTTTTGAATAAACAAACAAGTAAAACGTCCATTCCTGATGAGCCTCCATCCCGTGCCCACCCTAAAGGCACTAGAGATTTATAATGCAGCAGTCACAACTGTCTGGGGCATAAGGCCGTTTTGAATGAAATTGCTGTATTACAACAATATTCTTTGGTGTTTCAGTAACTAAACCCTCTTAATGACATCCTAGGGAAACCAGCTTAATATTGAATTCTAGCCTCATTGTTTTGGATTCGTGCCAAGAAAAATAACCTGATCCCCAGAAGCGTTCAGAATTGATGGGGTTCCTCAGGCTGGTGAGTCAACTGTGGTTGAAATATAGGTGTGGAATTGTACATATGTGGCTGATTCTGATTGAAGGGCTGTATTTGGACAGGATGTCTAAAATAATGGAACTGCAAAGTGGGAAGACAGTCCTGGGACTCAGTGAAGGATGGTTTTTAATGCATTGATGTGCATGGTGTATTGATGTGTATGTGGAGGGATTTTTAAAGACGCAGAGGATTTTTAAATAGACTGAAAATTCAACAAAAGATGTGACCCAGGTCTGCTCAGGATTTGAGAGGAAGGGGAGAAAATAAGTCTGGTGGAACAGCATTGCAGAGGATTTTTAAATAGACTGAGAATTCAACAAAAGAGGTGACCCAGGTCTGCTCAGGATTTGAGAGGAAGGGGAGAAAATAAGTCTGGTGGAACAGCATTTCAAAACATGGATAAAGGATAAGGTTACAGAGGAGAAGCCATAAAGCCAGAATTAGGCTGAAGGGCCCAGAAAGGTGACAGGTGAGATCAGAGAATTACCAGGATGAATTCCCAGGGGACCTGTAGTTGTTAAAGCAGGCCTTGGTGTGGTCATTCCTCGGCCATACTTCATGGGGAGGGCATCAAAGAGAGCAGTTAAGATTCAATTGGTTTGAAGAATTAAGGCCATGGAAATAGCTTAACTTAGAATTGAGGCTGAGGTTTGGGGTAATATTTCTTAAGAGTCTGATCATTTTTAATTTGTGCCAAGCTTAAGTAAACACTGTGTTGCTAGCCTAATTTTACAAGGGAAGAAGAATATTCACTCTGGAAAGTGGAAACACTTTTAATTGATTTGCTCTGGCATGGATTTTAACCGGTGCACCACAAAGCCATGCGATTCAGTAGAGAACCTCATGAGAAGGAGAGAAAGAGAGAGGGCAGTTGTGTGGGTAAGTGAGCTCCGGAACCCTGCTTCAACCAGGAAAAGCTCCACTTTATTTTTTTAAACATTGGAGCTCTGCGTAACTTCTCATCTGAGAAAATAGATTTTGCTGCTGAAAAAGTTTGAAAAACAATATGCTAGGAGGCAGTGGTCCCTGACTGGGGAGGAATATTGCTGGAGAAATAAAAGAAATCAGACCACAACCCCAGGGCTAAAAGTCTCTTAGAGGTATTGGAAATTTTTCTGAACTAAGCAACATTATTGGCCCTTTCCTCCCCTGAGGTTGAAAGCAGAGAGAGTGGGTTATTGGGGACAGTCCAACTGAAGTCACTAAAATGACAGGGAAACTTAGTTTGCGTGCTGTCGCTCATGAATAGCGACCAGGAATAGATTTGGTTATGCTGTCAACCATTCTCCAAGCCCTCGGAATGCTGCTCTGACTTGTAGGTCTGTACGTGTGTACCCCTCCTCTTTACCACTGTTGGCCACCGCCATGCCCCCAATCCCAAAGCAGTCCATACTGTTTGGTTGATAGTTAACACGTCTAACCACTTCACCGAAAAACCAACAGGAGGAAACCACCAGTGAGAGAGAAAGTAAGCTCATTACAAGTTCTGGCCACCTCACACCTTATATTTGTTCACTGAGTTTGCCAGAAAGTTCCCTTCTGACAGCCTAATTTATAACTTTCCTTGAGCTGCCACATCATCACCCAGTAGATTTCTCCTATTACTTCTACTCTGCTACCCATCGGTGGCCTTCTCATGGAGTATTAAACAAAAACGCTCAGACCAAGTGAAAGTGTGACCCACACCAGACACAAATAATCTACCTATCACTCACTGGCCGCACTTGACAACAATAATGTGGGTGGCCAAGTAATTACAGCAGGGAAATTGGAAGAAGAAATTTATGAGTTTCAATCTAAAGGCCTGGCATGCTGTATCTCTAGAAAACTGAGTTCCTAAAAGTCAGGAACAGAGAACTGTAAAAAGTGTCAAGACTAAAGACTCTGAGTCACACACCAAGGGTTTCATTATTGTCAAAAAATATTTCCCTTACTAGGGATTTAAAATTCCTTGTCCTCAAATGATTCCTGGATATCTCCCTGAGGGATATACAAAGAGAGGAGGAAAAATAAAAACCAAGAAGCCACCAGCATCAGAACCAAACTCCAGTGCGAATATCATTGCCAGTAATACTAATATGGTGGCCATCTTCACGTGGTAGAATTAGGATTGGTTCTTTATTTACTTCCGGCTGGCTTTCTGTATGTTCTAAATGTTCTACTATAAACACATAAGCCTTTTATAGTTAAAAATATATAAATGTTGATAGAAAAGGTTGTGGGATTATGACTCAGATGCAAGTCCGTCCGATGACAAAGCTCGTGCTCTTTGACCTCCTCTGACCGCCTCTCATCCACGTCTATCTGTCCCGTGCTTATTGATTCTAGTTTTAAAACAAGTAAATAGAGTTGAGAGTGTGGTAGGTACCTTTCTAAGCATTTTAAATGTATCAGCTTGTTTAAGCTTCACATCATATGAGGATTATTCATATTCTCCTTCTACAGATGAGAAAACCAAGGCACAGAAAGTTGAGGTAACTTGCCCAAGGCAGCAGAGCTGAAAACTGGCACTGTTCCCTGGGTAGTCCGGCTCCAGAGTCTGTGCTCTCAATTGCACTGCTAAACTGCTTCGGCCTCCTACTTGTGATAGGTCCTCTCTGACCCTCATATACTCTTCTAACCTGGCCAGCCCCCATTGCCGGTGTTAGTGTCAGAGCGGGACAAGCAGGCCAAAGGAACATTTTTAATAGGAGAGTGACATCGCTGGATTGCTCCTCTCTATCAGAGAAGAAAACCCATATCTACTCATTAGAACTCCAGAGCTCCCTACTCTTCACCTCGAAGCATCTCAAAGGGCTCTTTCAGGCTCATAGTCTGTGCTTCTGAGCCTGCCTCCTGGTACCCTGTCCCCATTAGGGCAGCACTCTTTGTAAAGTTGAAGCTACCTGCTGCAGCATCCTGCCTCCCAGAAACATTAGAGAGGCTCACTTGGTACCTGAGGACTGCAGGGATGAAAATTCTCCCTTTAATTTCCATCCTCATGAGTCTAGAACATCAGAGCCAGCCATTGAGACCATGAACAGATGTCACATTTGGCCTGGATTTTCTGGGAGTAGCATCTGGTTGGCCTTTCCCCAGATTGTTACTTCCCTCCACAGCTGGTTGTCATGGAGGCTGCAGGCTTGCAGGGGGAGGGAGTAGAAGGGGCTGGGAGTCGAGGGTGGGGGTAAGGCTGCAGGATTATCTGGATCCTGAATTGGCTCACGCTCTGGCTTTCATTTGTCTCTTAATGTGTATCTGACACGTTATTTACATATGCCCTGTGCCATGCATCTTTAGCCTTCCTTCTGGAAGGTCCTTGCCTACATAACAAGTGTCGTTGTCTGGAAAGGGAAAGAAGAACTTACCTGATTCAAAATACATGGAAGCTGGGTAAGTATAAAGCCTTGTAACTTGCACAAAGCTTGAGGCCAACATATGCACCCTAATTAGTGTAAAAATACATATCATTTGCCTAAGAAAGTCTTAATTTACACCTGCTATTCAGTTATAATTCTTAATAGCACCCCCTTTCATTCTCAGAAGTTTCCAGGTTTCGACCATATATTATATAGATAACCTAACTATGATGTGAAATCAAAGATTACCAAATTACAGGATCTCTAAGCTGAAAGGCAGGCTAACGGCCTTTAAGCTTAACCTCCTCCTGTTCGGTGCTAGGAATCCCCTTGTAAACATCACGACAGAATTTGAGCTCTATTAAGCAGCACGTTTGGACTCACAGCTTTGCAAAGATTTTAAGTTGCTTCCTGTGTGTCTGTTTTGCTTCAGTAGCTCGCAGCATTGGATGGTATCATAAACGTTAACGAAGGAGAGCAGGATGCCAGAATAACTGGATCACACATCACGCAGGGATATTTAGCAGCGGGGAGAAGGGAATTAGTATTTCTGAGTACCGCTATGTGCCATGCTCTGGGATAAGATGTTTTCCCTCATATATCCTCATTGGGAGCAAGGTCAGGAAACAGGGATCATTTCCCCTTCTATAGGCGAGAAAACTGAAGCCAGAAAGATACAAGTGAGCATTGGCAGAACTGGGATTTGAACTCTTTCTGGCCCCAAAGCTGATGAATGTCGCTCCTGGAAGAGCCCCTGGCCTCCCACTTTGCCTTTCTCCATTGGTGTTGGAGGTGGGAAAGCAGGTGTGACAGACAGCTCTCCCTTCTTTCACCAGACAGCCTCTCCTACACTCTGTCCAATTCCTGAAGAACACGGTTCTCCAAGGAAGGTAGACACAGCGTGCCGCTCAAGAAATTCTGTCAAAATCTACCTCCAGCCTGCAAAGATCTGCTTTTATCCCAGTGCGGATCTAACGTGAAATGACACTGAAGGGTGAGCAAAGCTATTAAGTCACTTTAGTGTTTTCTTCATTTTGAGGGAAAATGCAGGGACTGCGAGAGAGGAGGAGAAAAGGAACTTGGAGCTGCACCGTCGCCCTGGAGTGACACTGCCGGAGCAATTGTTACCTTCTGTGAAGATGCTGCAGAGCTTCTCGAGACAGATGCTGCAGTGACGAGCCATAGCGAGAATCAAAAGGCCTGGGGAGAGTTAGGAAGCGTTTCTCGTGCACCGTATCAGCAAGTGCTGCACAGCCATGTGTAAGTGTCACTGGCCCGAGCAGCGAGGGCTGCCCGAAGGAGGTGGCAGGGACTGGCTGGCTGGTCGCAGCAGACTTCGCAGGTGAAGCCAAAGGCAGGGGTGATGGAAAACTAACATCACCCTGTTAAATAAAGTCCGAGAAAACACGAGAAGTCAAGAGTGAACCGAAACACTGACAGAGCCGCTAACTTTCACTTTGTGTGTGTGCAAGTTCGTGTGTACACATGTGCTTGTAGGTCCATGTTCCACACTGACTCAGCAGATCGTTACAGAGTGCCTACCACGTGATGGTGGGCAACACAGGCTTGTTCCTACCCGGACGGAGCCGGCTGTGTCGTGGGCTCTGTATGTTCTACCTCTAGGTCCCATGTTTTGAGGCCGTATGTCTTAGCAGAGAGGAAACACTTCAGTGACCTTGTTTAAGTCCTATCAGGGTCTCAGGCAAGGTTCTCCAAAGTGCAGTTTAGGTACTACTATGTGGTAAAGATGCTTAATTGTTTTGTAATTATTTATGTGTGTAAGTAGCACATCAAACCTTGTATTTTCCTAGATTGTTATGGCGTGAGATAAGGTTAGGTAAAAATAGTCAATTGGAAAAAAACATTAAGGAGATAATAGTGGAGGCAGTACAAAGAAACAGCAAAGGATGCAAAGAGATGACTCAAATAACCAATGTTTGTGAAGCACATCAAACCTTGTATTTTCCTAGATTGTTATGGCGTGAGATAAGGTTAGGTAAAAATAGTCAATTGGAAAAAAACATTAAGGAGATAATAGTGAAGGCAGTACAAAGAAACAGCAAAGGATGCAAAGAGATGACTCAAATAACCAATGTTTGTGAATCACTGAGATCACATGTGTGAAAATAAGAATTGATGGGGTCCACAGACATAGAAGGGGTTCCAGGGCATTTGCTAGCTCACTCACCCCTGCAAGAACGAGCCATGCTACTGTCTCGTAAACAGCACCGCTCTGCCTGCAAATGCTCCTTCACATCAAACCTTGTATTTTCCTAGATTGTTATGGCGTGAGATAAGGTTAGGTAAAAATAGTCAATTGGAAAAAAACATTAAGGAGATAATAGTGGAGGCAGTACAAAGAAACAGCAAAGGATGCAAAGAGATGACTCAAATAACCAATGTTTGTGAATCACTGAGATCACATGTGTGAAAATAAAAATTGATGGGGTCCACAGACATAGAAGGGGTTCCAGGGCATTTGCTAGCTCACTCACCCCAGCAAGGACGAGCCATGCAACTGTCTCGTAAACAGCACCGCTCTGCCTGCAAATGCTCCTGCTGACAACTTGGCCAGCATTCAGCAGGCACAGAGTGTGTGCTGGGGCAGAACTTCACCAGCAGTGAGACCTAGTCCCTGGCCTAAAGAGAGTGTAATTTAGTAGGAAAGAAAAGACAAGCACACAAATAACTGTAAAATGGGATAAGCCCCAAAGTGGAGGTACAAAGTCCTATAGAAGAGGCTCTCAATAGAGGGATAAGTCACGCCTGCTGGGCAAGGTCAAGAAAGACTTCATAGAGATTTGAGATGGCATTTGAGATAAGCCGGAAAGATGGGTAGAATTTCAACAACCCCCCAAAAGGAGGAGGGATGGGAGACATTCCAGAGATGGAGAAATGCTTGAGCAATGATACCGAGACTGGGAAGTGAGTGAGGGTAGAAAGTCCCTCTGTCTATTCAGCTGGGGTGGAGAATGCAAGTCAGGTAGAGTCAGGGCATGATCTGCCTTGAATACCAGACCAAGGATGTTCTACTAAATGTAATGGAAGTTGGGGGAAGGGCAGGGGACGGGCAGTGGAGAGCTAAAAATACGACTACAGCTGCACTGGAGGAAAGTGAGCCTGGAAATGGGGTAGAAGTAGAGGTTACCGTCACCCTGGCCCTGGTTATTGTGATTACCTAGGAGAACTGTAATAAAAGCGTGAATTTGAAAGATCAAAATCATTATTTTGCAGAGAGATTCTCTAGGATGTGCGAATTGGTTTAAAATGGGGGAGATAGGGAAAACCCAAAGATAACTAGATAACTAGACCCCTCCTCTTCCTCTGATATATACATGCTGAAGTCGAGGGGCAGAGTGAACACAAGTGATGTGATGTAAGTGCCTTACGGGCCCACAGTGGCCTCCAGAGAGGAACGTGCTTAGGAGGAAAGACCAGGGGAAGTGAAAAGAACAGAAGACCAAGAGGAGGATCCTTATCTCATTCACACATGCAAACTTAGTCACAGCAAAAAATCAAGACGATATACAGCATGCCAAATGCTAGTGGTTAATTATTAACTGTTTCTGTATACGATTATGTGTTTTTCAATAAGGAACTTTTTGATAAGGAACTTAAATTAATTTTATAACCAGCAAAATAAAAAGAACAAGAAAAAAGTTTTTTATTTTATTTTATTATTATTTTCTTTTATTTATTGAATCAAAATCGATTATACATATTTTGGGGGTTGAACACTGAGATATGTTGATTAAATCAATATTACTAGCATATATATTGTTACAAATCGTAATTATTCCTTATGCCCCTTGTCCAACCTCTCCCCTTCTCCCATTCCCTCCCCCTCTCCCCTCTATTTGCCCTAGATTTCTTCTCTCCTTCTGAAAGAATAATGGTTACTCTGTTAACTTGTTGCCTAGATGATCTGTCCAATGCTGAGAGATGTGAGCAGGTCCCCCAATATTATCATAGAGCAGATGCTTCTTCTGTCACTCTGAAATGGGCTTGTGGAGAGAGACATCCTCTTCTTTTCTTTGTCTCTGCTGGTGACCCTTCTTGTGTGAATGCACTACTCCAGTGGTTGGCGGGCCATCTGCGTGGTGGCTGTGGTGTCTAGCCGCTTTTGCAGCAGCCATGGTTATTGTGGTGGCTGTGGTGGGCCACCCACGTGGAGGTGCTGTTTTTGGCATGCTCCTTGGCACTGGCAGTATGCCTGGTTGTGAGGTGTGTTTGGTCCCTTCTCCATGCCTCCGGTCCCTGGCCAGGCCCCAAGGTGTTGGCGCCACGTGTCTGGTTGTGGGAGAGGGGTCCAGTCCCCTTCTCCATGTCCTGGGTCCCTGGGTGGGCCCTGAGATACTGGCACAGTGTGTCTGGTTGTGGGAGGAGGGTCTGGTCCCTTTCTCCATACCTTGGGTACCCAGGTGGTCCCCAAGGTGCTGGCGTTTTGTGCCTGGTGTGGGAGGAGGGTCCAGTCCCCATCTGCATGCCTCTGGGCCAGGTGGGCCCCAAGGTGCTGGCACGGTGTCCCTGGTTGTGGGAGAGACGTCCAGTCCCCTTCTCCTTGCCTTGGGTCCCTGGGTGGGCCCTGAGGTACTGGCATGGTGTGCCTTGTTGTGGGAGGAGGGTCTGGTTCCTGGCTCCATACCTTGGGTCACTGGGTGGGACCCAAGGCACTGGTTTCATGTGCCTGTTTGTGGGAGGGTGGTCCAGTCCCCTTCTCCATGCCCCAGGTGGGCTATCGAGGTGCTGGCATGTTGCGCCTGATTGTGGGAGGGTGATCTGGTACCCAACTCCATACCCTGGGTCCCTGGGTGGGCCCCAAGGTGCTGGCTCAGTGTGCCTGGTTGTGGGAGAGTGGTCCGGTTCCCTTCTCCATGCCCTGGGTCACTGGGCAGGGCCCAAGGTGCTTGCACGGTGTGCCTGGTTGTGGGAGAGAGGCCCAGTCCCCTTCTCTTTGCCTCAGGTCCCCAGGCAGGCCCCAAGGTGCTGGCATGGTGTGCCTGGTTGTGGGAGGGTGGTCCGGTCCCCTTCTCCAT
Organism: Galeopterus variegatus; assembly: GCF_000696425.1. Lineage (NCBI taxonomy): Eukaryota > Metazoa > Chordata > Mammalia > Dermoptera > Cynocephalidae > Galeopterus > Galeopterus variegatus. The sequence continues at coordinate 88,948 of NW_007727353.1, forward strand.
GCCTTGGGTCCCTGTGTGGGCCCTGAAGCTCTGGTGCAGTGTGCCTGCTTGTGCGAGAGAGGACCATTCCCCTTCTCCTTGCCCCAGGTCACTGGGTGGGCTCTGAGGTGCTGGCACGTTGTGCCTGGTTATGGGAGAGAGGTCTGGTCCCCTTCTCTGTGCCCTGGGACCCTGTGCTGGCCCTGAGGCACTGGCTTGGTGTGCCTGGTTGTGGGAGGTTTCTATATATGATTATGAGTTTTTCAATAAGGAACTTTTTTTTTTTTTTTTTTCCCTTTTTGTCTTTTTTCGTGACTGGCAACGGATCGCAACCCTCAGTGTCGCGCCCGTACCGGACCGGGACCGGCAACGGGATTGCAACCCTCGGTGTTGCACCCGCACCTCGCTCAGCCAGTAAGCGGCCGGTCTGTATGTGGGATCCGAACCCTTGGCGGGAGTGCCGCCATGCTCCCAAGTGGCGCACTGTAGCAGTGCGCCACCGGGCCAGCCCTTCAATAAGGAACTTTTTGATAAGGAACTTAAATTAATTTTATAACCAGCAAAATAAAAAGAACAAGAAAAAAGTTGGGGGTTTTTTGTTGTTTTGTTTTTGGTTTTGTTTTTTATTTAGTACAATCACTATTGTGAATGCCTGAAAAATGGCCCTCAAAAAATATCAGGTCCTAGTCCCTGGAACCTGTAAATGTTACTTTATTTGGAAAAAGTCTCTTTGCAGATGTAATTAAATTAAGAGTCTTGAGATGGGAAGATTGTCTTGGGTTATTCAGGTGGGCCCTAAATGCCTGTCAGATGCATCCTTATTAGAGGGATATTTGACACAGGTGGAGTAGAGAAGACACACAGAGGAAAAAGTGACGTGAAGATGTTGCATAGAGAGATCTGAAGATGCCGGCCTTGAAGACTGGAGTGCTGCAGCCACCAGAAGCTGGAAGAGGGAAGGAATGGATTCTCACCTCAAGCCTCTGGAGCGACTGCCGGGTGCCCTGCCAACACCTAACATTCAACACAGTGAGACAGATGTCAGACTTCTGGCCTCTAGTACTGTGCAAGAAATATATTTCCGTTGTTTTAAACCATGAAGTTTGTGGAAATATGTTCTAGCAGCCACAGGAAACCAAGGCAAGTATGAAATGAGAATTCCTACTTTTCAGCTAAGATTCCACCAGAAGCAGGTGTATATCATCAAATGAGCTAAAAACTTCTCTTAACCATTTCCTTGTCCATAAAATGAGCTAATAATACCTGTCTTGTGGAGTTATTTCAAGGTTCTATGGTAAGTGTCAAGTTCTGGAAAAACATAAGGGATTATCCTATATATTGGGGCATCCCCACCACCCAAGGCGCATGAATGATGCACAGGAAAATACATAACTGGCTAGAAATAGAACGATGACATTAAAAGTGTTTCAAAGCTTCAAATATAGGGCACCAGGAATGGAGAAAGTTTGGCTCAGGAATAAAATATTTATTTATGGTTGCTTAAAGCATAGTGCTGCTAAAATATTTATTTAGCATTTATAATAGTCCAGTCACTTTGCTAGGACCCAAAGATATAAAGATGAAGAAATGATGATCCTTGCCCTGTGGAAGGCTTACAGTCTATGGTAGCATATTTCAAAGTGTGCTAACAGACCACTAAGCCCTCTATATTCTACTCAAAGACCCAAAAGTCTCCAAGATCAAGTGCTATATTCTGTGTCTATCCTCTCCATTCCTACCTCTTCTCAAACCCGTTCTTTTTTGGAGACTCACAACATATTAGTTAGTTTAAGGCATTGAGTCTTGTTGTTAATAAACTTACTTTCCTTTAATTATCCCAGCCTTTTCCAAACTTCCTTGACATGCACATTGTTTAACTTTGGACAAAAAAAAAGGAGTAAAATTCTTGCCTACCTCTTAGACTTTTTGTGACATTTAAATGTAATAAGACATGGAAAGTGCTTAATAATTGTAGTAAGTAGAGTAAAGGTCCTCAAAAATGTCCCATGCCCTAATCTCCAGAACCTGTGAATATGTTACCTTACCTAGCAAAGAAACTTTGCAGATGTGATTAAAGTTATGAAATTTGAGAAGGGAAGATTATTCTAGATCATCCAGGTGGGCCCAACTTATCACATGAATCCTTTAAAGTGGAGAATCTCTCCCAGCTGCGATCAGAGAGAGAGACTGATAATGGCAGAAGGGTCATAGAGATGTGACATAGCTGGCTTTAAAGATGGATGAAGAGGCCACAAGCCAAGGAACATGGGCTGCTTCTAGATGGTGGAAAAGGCAAGGACAGAGTTTCCCTCCTTGAGCCTCCAGAAGATATGCAGCCATACTGCATTCTATAACCGTGTTAGCTACCTTGCTTACCTCCTCCACGTACTAGTTGTGTGGCTAATGGCCTGACGAAGTCACCAAAACTCTCTGAGTCTCTTTGGCCTCAATTAAAATGGGAGTGGTACCTCGACATGAAGAGTCAGGAGGCATGACCAAATCTTAAGTCCACTGTCCCTTGCTTCTCATGCACAGGCCATTAGTAGGAGGTATCAGTGCTTCTGCAAAAATAGCTAATTCAACACTAATTTATCAGATCACATCCTTTCTCTGCTCGAAACCTTCCAGAGGCTCTCCACCTCACAGAACAACCTAAAAGATTTCCTCTGTTCTCAGGGTCTTCATGACGCAATATGACCCCGTTTCCTGTCCGACTGTATCTCCTTCTTCTCTCCCCCTCGCTGGCTGAGCTTCAGCCATCCTGGCTGCCTCGCTATCCCTGGGGCACACCAGGCATTTTGCAGCCTCAGGACATTTGTACTTGCTCTTTTCTCTGCCGAGAACCCTCTTCCCCATATCCACATAACTTGCTCCCTCAATTTCTTCAGTTCTTCATTCAAATATTACCTTATTCCTGAAGCCGTCCCTGACAACCCTACTAAAACTGCAGTACCCCTCAACCAAACAGTCCTCCTCCCCTCCCACTTCAGTTTCCTCTATAGAAATTTCCCCTTCTGACATATTGCATATTTAATTATTTTTTGTTTGTTTACTTGGCTTCCTCCATTAGAATATAAGTTCCATGACAACTCTTTATGAAAGAAATATAACTAGGTGCTTGATAAGTATTTGTTGGATGAATAAATCTGTGTGTACACAAATTTAAAATCAGGAAATAACGATTAACATTGCCTCCCACTAAAGACACATCCTTTCAATTACACGAGAGAAGAAAGAACGGTGATCAGCCTGTCATTGAACAACGACGCTGCAGCTAAGATCAAGTCCTTAAATAGCCTTGTTGAGATCAACCAGCCAAAAGGAGGAGCAGAAACATAGTTAATGTTCCCAAGACCCAGCTCTTGTCTCCTAGACACGGAGAACTCAGCAAGAGAGCCAGCCTTCTGATGTCCTGTTCTTCCTGGTTTCGGCCAGCCTCTAAAAACCATAAGAACAGTTTGTCTCAGTATTTTAGTACTTCTGCTTCCAGGCCCAGGAAACAGCAGGAAGTACAGGGGCATGTGAAAATTGAGAAAAAAGAATAATTAAACACACCACACATAAAGGATTCAAAGATTCCCTCTGTAGCCTGTCACAGTACATGAGTTTCAATGTGCTTTCACCAAGAGACTGGGGGGACTGTTGTGAGGCAGAAGACCAAAAACCAAAATGTAGTCTAGCATTCACTCATCCAACATAGATTTACTTGGGAACAGCTAAGTTCCTGGCAGATAATAAATGTGGTCCCTTCCCACATGAGCTTACATTTCACAGAGGATAACATTAGAAGGGTAAACCCAGTTCAGATTCTACCTATCCAAATCTGTGCTGGGGCTCCAGTCTTGGCTGTCCACACTAATGAACTAGTTGTAAACTTCCTAGACTATGTTTATTTTATTTACCACTGTATCTCCAGCACGTAGCACAGTTCCCAATACTCTCAATTAAACACTCATTGCCTAAAAAAAAAAAAAAAAAATTAAATTTTAAGAGCCTCAGTTTCTTCATTTGTAAAGTGGGAATATAAAAACTAACGAAGCTGTGTGATGATCGCTCATGAAATCGGGTATGTTAAGTGCTTGTGCAGTGCCTGGTACGTGATAAGCTTTCATTTAACATGAACTTCCGGGGTGGTGTGAGTGGTGGTAATTTGATGGTGGACTAACGAAGCTGTGTGATGATCGCTCATGAAATCGGGTATGTTAAGTGCTCGTGCAGTGCCTGGTACATGATAAGCTTTCATTTAACATGAACTTCCGGGGTGGTGTGAGTGGTGGTAATTTGATGGTGGAGGAGATTTGGTTAGTGCTGAGTAAATTGTAGCACATCCCTATCCCTAATGGTTTGTTCAACCTGGAATTTTGGACTCAACCCGGGTTTGATGAGTTGGATTTTAAAGTGATCCATTTCTGTAGGAAAAGTCAGGTTCAGCCTGAGCCAGAAACTCTGGAAAGGGGAAGGATGTGTTTTACATCCCAGCTACGGGGGTGACTGGCAGCAGAACTGAAACAGCATGACTCAGCACAGCCCATCTCATTTCATTACGCGGGGAGCTGAGATCCCTCCCTCTCTGCTGCTGGGGACTGGAGGGGGGAAGGGTACCTGGTTTAATTGCATCTGGTAAATAGACGGTAAAGAGCAAGGGCAGGCAATCGGAACATATTTCCAGCCTTTTCTCTATTGGGTCTCAAAAATGCTAGAAAAAATACTAAATGTCTTTTCCTAACTACACATCATCCTGTGAGGCCCAAAACTTCCCTTCAAATTCACTAGCCCATTTTCTCAGTAGATCTAAGGGGGACACCTGCCAATGTGCAGGGATTAAATAAAGAAACCTAAGGTCTTTCTAGAAGCTAAAACCCTAGGAATCCCTCAACACTTTGAAGGTTCAGCTCAGGACCTACTTGGTTAGGAGGTATGGATCTCACAGTTTCAAGCCAAGCCATACTTCTTGGAATACTCTGCTTTTTAAAATATTTCTCACTTTAGTAATACTATAAATGAGATCTCTTCCAGAAATACAGGCAAAGTGCCTCGAGCCCAATGCTAAAGATGTTTGTGAAAGAATTCTGACAAAATAGGATATTAGCAGCCTCGTTTGCAATAATCATTTCACAAGTAGTTACTGATACAGGTGGGTTTGCCGTCAGCGATCGTGGTGGAAATGGGGCATGTCTTCTCAAAGAAACAGAAAAGGCAGTGACTCAAATGATTTCAAGCAATTGCCCCTCTTACTAGATTTAGTCTTTTATGTTACCTTTTTGTTCTTTTTAGGTACCTCGCTTTAAATTAACTGCTCTAATAAACAGTAGCAATTTGGTCAGTAATGGGTTCCTCTGATTTTCTTCTTTTTGGTGGGGAGGGGGGACTGTGGGGTGGAAGAGACTCCTGAGTTCCACTTCTCTAAATAACCAACAATCCCTCCGTGTTCCTCGTGGCTATGGGGGAGGAGAGACACTTGGGGAACAGCTCAGAGCAGGGTGCCAATTTAAAAATCTCCTCACAAGGTGAGCAGCGTCCTCACTCATCCGCCCTTTCACGAGGGTGTGCTGTGCACTCAGAGCCAGGCATGGGAAATTCGGGGTGAACAAGAACCGGGTGGGCTTCATGGGAGGTAACACGCTGCATCTCACAGTACCAAGGTGAGCAGCGTCCTCACTCATCCGCCCTTTAACGAGGGTGTGCTGTGCACTCTGAGCCAGGCATGGGGAATTCGGGGTGAACAAGAACCGGGTGGGCTTCATGGGAGGTAACACGCTGCATCTCACAGTATGACGAGAGGAATCTACTAGTCAGAGAAATGATGGAGCAGCGGGCCAGGTATACAAGCTTGGCCTCATTTTGGGCTTTGTTTTTAAAAAGCTGCTTGACCCACTTAGGGGGACCCACAATTACCTTCAAACGGGTTCCATGATGCACACCTTCCTGAGGTCTTTGGAAGCTACTTCTAGAATTAGAGATATTTTTTTCTTGAAGCCTCCTAGGTAAGGCTTCCAGTCAGCCACATCTGAGGCCATTGGTGCTGCAATTTGACTAAAAGAAAGGAGGGTGTGTACACTTCAAGGTCACTTCACTCCCTTCCCCCACCTTAGGTTTGAAATTGAGAAACGTAGAGATGACCACAGCCCTAGGCCACTGTGTGCAGAAATGGGAAATGTCACCCACCAGGTTCTCCCCTGTGTTTAAACAGAATCATCAGCCTATAGAATCAGGAACTCAGTGGCTTGACCATTTTGCATGTAAGCCATATGCATTGGTCCAAAGGAGACCAGTGAGCAACAATTCAATTTAGAGTTCACTGAACCCTCTGGTTTGGGAAGGAAATTGCTGGTAATCAATTGCAGCAAGTATACAGGCTCAGGGCCAGGAAGAGAAAAATCACTTTAATGGGCAAAGCAGATGTTGCTAAATTCATTGCAAAAGTGAGATGGGCACAGAGCCAGGCCTTGCATGAGAGATGCTGATCTGTTCTCCTGAAAGAAGAAAACAGAGACACTTCAAAAGGAGGGTTCTATGAGGGAAGCCAGAGGTCTGTGTCTCCATTAGGCTGAATAAAGGAAAATGCACCCAGGTGTTCAGGTCTTCCATACCACCACAGGACTCAAAGCTGTTAGCATCTCATAAGGATTTTAAATGAATCCGGAATACTAGCTAAGAACTGCCTGGGGAGTTTTCATTCTGTTCTAAGGAGAGTACGTGGTAGAATGCATAGAGCAGGGGCTTTGGCATCAGACCTGTTTCTTCCAACATTAATTGGTTCCACCACCAAGAAGTTGTATGACTTGGGCAAAGTTCTTAATCCCTCTCAGTCTCAGTTTCTTAGCTGTGAAATGGGCCTAACCACATCTACCATATTACAACAGTGGGGAGGATTAGTGATAATAGCTGTAAAATACAGTAGAGAAATGCACTTAAGCAATAACACGTCTCAGAGCCATGACGAGACTAGTGACAGTGGGATGTGGAGATTGGTTAATTGGTTAATGACAGAGCAGGGTGGGCTACGATGGGGGGAATTTCTGGTCCAATATCAACTAACTTTGCCACTGCCTCTCGGTGGTGGATTATTTCACAAGCCAAATGTTTCTTTGTATATTTACGTTGACAAAAATATCTCAGAGAGTGCAATATCACAGCCCAAGGAAGGTCATTGTGTGTATTTAGAACATTTTCATGAAGTAGCTTCTCATGCAAGCCACCTAAAAAAGGGTTGGTTCTGATTCCCCAAATCTGAAATCTTCTTGACTTATCTAATTCCAAGTTATTCTTCATGGGCCATCCAGAGTGACTTCTCTGAGAATCATCCCAGATGCCTCTAGACCTCGCCATCTCTACCTATTCACACATTTTTCGGGTTTATGTCAGCTGCCTTAAATAAGACACATTTGACTTTAAGCTCATTCATTAAAAACTTTAAATACTACTTGTTCAATTCTTTGGTCTGTGATAGTAATTTGTCCTACATTTATCTTCACTGAATCTTGTGGATCTTCCCCAAATATTCTGTAACATCCTGGATTTCAGATATTGATCTTGCACTAGTTAAAATCTCTAAATCAGAGGGCTCTGTTACTTGACTAGCTGTGTGAACTTGAGCCAAGTTTCTTACCCTTCCTAAGCCTCTTCTGTAAAATAGAGGTAATAATAGTGGTTTTCTCCTAGAGCTTGTGTGAGGATTTCATGAGATTGTCTGATGAAATGCTTAGCACAACAGTGTTAGCTGAGTTAACAGTCACCCTTCTAGAACCTTCTTCCTCCAGAAGGGCTAGTCCCTGCCTAAGCACAAAGAAATTCAAATTGCATTTATATCCCCTGAGATTTCCAAACCTCGGGCCGTATCCACAGAGTGGCCATTCCCATTGAAAGTATGTTTCCAAGTTGCCCCAGCTTTAGAATGTTTCTGATAAGCAAGCAAAGCTGCCAGGACTTTCGTAGTGAATTTCTGGGGGCTGGTGAGAGAAGGATGTTTACCAGAGCGCAAAGGCCAGGTCCTAAGCACAGAATATCTTGGCCCAGATAGATCCCGGAGAAGGCATTTTTGCCAAGCACAGAATCCATTCTCAGGTCCTGAAGTCAGCGTTAGAAACTAAACAAACTTTCCTGGGTTCACATTTGTTTACTTTTGGCAAAAAGCAACTTCCTGTTTGAAAGGAAAAGGGCAGTAAAGCTTTCTATAGCCTTCTGGGACATAAAGTCCCTACTTAAAACAATTGATTTGCTAAGCATAAATGAATCAAACGCACCCAACAGAGATCTCTCTTCCCCTCAAAACTTTACTCACATTTTAATAGGAAAAGTGCTCAACAAAACCAAAACAAATATTTTTTCAACTGTTGGCCCATGAGGATTATTTAGGCTGTTTCTTCTCCTGAGAGCAAGAAAAACAGACATCAAGAGGGAGCCAAGTTACATGTGCTGTGTCAGAGGAGTCACTTTGACACACTTGGGGGTTAAGATTTAGGTTACACAGAAAGTCAGAAAGTTTAAGTTCCCACAGCCACTCAAACCACATTCCCCAGCATGAATACAGAACAACTGGGTCTTTCATTACATGACTATGTCCCAAGACACGTCCTTCAGGGGCCTGAAGTCCCCTTGGATGCTCCTATGCCCTGCACCCAGGTTTGACAATTGACTGACAACCCCTCACAAATCCACTATAAGCCTTTACAAGGATTCAATATAAGGATTATATATAATTCAGTATGACTCTGTGTACAGGGGTGTGTGTGGGGGGGAGTTTCTGTAATTAATTTTCAGAGCACTAGCAAAGTTAGAATTTAACGTGGGTTTATTTGTAATGAAAGTTATCCCTACAAATCTTCAATCTTTTTGTTATAAAATACTAAATGCACAAAGGACCTTAAAAATCGTCTGGTCAACCTCTCCCTGCCCACCCATACACAAGTACATAAATAATATAGGTGAGGGGTATAGAGGTCTGGAGGCATTTCCTCCCTAGACTGTAAACTTCTTGCTTCTTAGGGCAAGAACTACTTTGCTCATTTTCCCATTCTTCAACACAGTACTGTGAACACAGTACTATGAATACCACAGACTCAGGAAGAAAATGATGAATGAGCGTGGTAAAGAGCTGTCTTAGTCTACAAAGCCAGGATCAGAACACAGGACTCCTGGCTCCCGGTCCTGTGTGCTCCTCGTGTATCCAACAGATTGTAAGCATCTTGAGGGCTGAAGAAGTCACTTACAGTTCTTTTTGACCATTACACCCTATGCATTGAACTTTGCAAGCATTGAATGAGTAAAGGAATTAATGAATGATTGAATAGATGAATACACATGAATGAGATAACTAAATATCTTTCTTGAGTGATTTCAATATTATCCTGCCCCAAAGAGGAAATTCTTCCCATCTCTAGGACACTGTGTTTAAGAAGTGGCTTTGTGCATATTCCATGCACTCCTTTGACCTTTTCCTGTTGGTGTCTAACTGGACAATTATAAAACAAGATGGGTAATTATAACAGGAGATGTTATGTCTCCCACTTACAGTGCAGCCAGTTTGCTTCCTACAAACTAAAGCTAAACAAGTCCATTACCTAATGAAAGCTTTCATAAAAATGGATTCATCTTGATCCACAAGGCCTTTACCTCTGGCTCTAAACTACCTGTCCATCTTATCTGTAGCCATCATATCAAGTGAATTTTTCCCAGTTTGGGGTCTTGATGAGATTTTCCATGACTTTATACTTATGGGCATGTCATGGCCTCTGTCTGGAATATACTCCACTATCAACATGATTACTATGACTACTGCCATCATCACCACCACCATCACCCACCACCACTACCATACAAAACCACCACTGCCTTCAAGCCAACGTCACCATCACCACCATCACTACCCCTCACCACCATTACCACCACCTCACCACCACCCTCTTAAACTTCAAAAAAGAAAAAAAAATCTTCTTTCTCTTTAAAGACCAAGCACAAAGGAAACGTCCTAAATCCCTCCACATTTGGGTGCCCAGCGCCTCTCTGAGCTCCAGCAACCACTTGTTCCCAGCTACATAATTGCATCAGCACACTGCATGGTGGTTCCACAATTGCAGCCTTTCTGGTAGCCCATATTCTCTCTGGGCCCTGAATTCCTGGTGGAGAGGAAATACCTAGGGAGTGTCTGAACACACATCACAGAGCACTGAGGGTCAAGAGGAAGAAGTGTGTGGAGATAGGTGGCACAGCCAGCAGCGGGGGTTGCCTCTCCCCAAGGACTACTGACCTTGCCCCTCAGCAAAGCTGTATGATAAACTGCTCTCTTAGCCTGTCTCTTCCATCTCTCTGGGCTTCTCACCTTCCTTTGCATTGTCGTTAAGCAAAATTACAGAGCACCCATTCAGTGCTAAGATCACAGACATGTTGGGGAAACAAACAATCAGACCCCTCTCGTGCAGGTCTAGAATTGGGCGCACTCGGGAGAGTGCGGCGCTGGGAGCGCAGCAGCGCTCCCTCCGCGGGTTCGGATCCTATATATAGATGACCAGTGCGCTCACAGCACTCACTGGCTGAGCACGGTGCGGCCGGTCTCAAAAAGGACAAAAAAATATATAAAAATAAAAAAGAATTGGGTGGGGTGGTTGTATGGGAAAAGGGCTTGGGGGTCAGGGAAGGGTCCCAGAGAAAGTGACGTTTAGGTTGAAGTCTGGCACCCAGGTAAGGACTAGCCAGGTAAGGAGAGAGAAGAAAACCCCACGATGAGGAAACCGATCTTTTGTGAACCTGCCAAGCTTGCTCCCGTCCGACCCCTTGCACTCTCTGTTCCTTGCACTCTCTGCTTGGAAGCTCTGCTCACTGATCTTTACACGGATGGCTTCTCTTCACTACTGTCCTGGCTCAGATGTCACCTCAGCAGAGAACCTTCCATAACTGCCCAACCTACAGAATCCCCCTTTCCAAGCACTCTCTGGCACAGGGCTTCTCAATCATTAGCTTGCAAAGGAATCACGAGGGGATCTTGTTGAATGCAGACTGATTCAAGAGGTCTGGGGTGTCTCCTGAGATTCTGCATTTTTAACAAGCTCATTGGTGACGTGATGCTGCTGGTCCAAAGACCACGGTTTGGGAAGCTCTAGCTGTAGCATATCATCATGTCCGATTTTCTTCATAGCTTTTATCATTATGTAAAATTATCTTGTTCTTTAATTTTTTCTGTTCTCATGTACACACAAACCACCCCAACTACAATATGAGTTTCATGAAATCAAGTATATTTTTTGTCTTTTGCACCTCTGTATCCCCAGGACTTGGCATATTGTTATTCTGTATCAAATATGAATGAATGTACAAATGAATGAATCAATGATTAGCAGTTTGGCCTTCTAGCCCAGGGCTTCACTTTTCTCCTACTATCCAGGCCTCCGTAGTGGGATATCAGCACCTCATGCCAAAGACCACTGTAGGAAAGCTCAAGAATGAGCCTTCCGCGGATCAGCATGCAGCCCGAGCTTTCTTAGTTCCTTCCTCTTTATTTCACCCCAGCAGCCATCGTGAGCTCATCTCAGCCCTGGGAACATGCTGTCCTTTCCTGCCCTGCTTCTGCTGTAAGCTCTTGGCGTTTCCAGTCAAAGCCACCCTCTCCAACTGAACCCCGACTCAGGGGAATTCTTGGATTGTGTACCACTTTTTCCCTTTTTCTTTCTTTTTTTTGACTTTTTTTCCCTTTCATCTGTCTGACTTTTTCTAGGCCCTATAACCTACAGCCAACCTATGCTCTCAAAATTATTCTTAAAAAGCTGCCTCTCTGGTCAGATAATGCATCACATTCTGCTGCTCAATGAGCCTTTGAACCTGCGATTGAGCACACTTTCCAATTTTTCCACTTTTCCAAACCAGCTTCCTTTTTTCTATACACCCTCTTCTGTCCCCCTGACCCCAGTGGGCACAGATCATCACTGCTGAGCATTATAAAGCATCACCTCAAGGTGAAGTGCTGTGCCAGGTGTGGAGGTTTCTGGAGGACAGACATAATCCCAGTCTCTGGAGACCTAAGGTCTTGCCACAGAGGGAAAGCAGCCCACATGCAAAAAGAGGAGTAACATCCCAGTGCAGGATATAAAAAGTGCCAAACGGGTGGTACCCAACACAAATGTGCTGTGCAAAAGGCAGATGGGCCCACAAGACCCACTTTCTTGACACCACTTTTCCCTGCTGCTTCTCGCCAGTCACCAGCCTTCCTTGCCTTTTTTTTTTTTTTTTTTTTTTTTTTTTAAACTTTTTTTCCTTTTTGTCTTTTTCCGTGTCTGGCCACGGATCGCAACCCTCAGTGTTGCCCCCGTACCGGACCGGGGACCGGCAACGGGATCGCAACCCTCGGTGTCGCTCCCATGCCTCGCTCAGCCAGTGAGTGGGAACCGGTCTGTATGTGGGATCCGAACCCTCGGGCGGGAGCGCCGCCGCGCTTCCCAAGCGGTGCACTATCCAGTTCACCACCGGGCTGGCCCCTTCCTTGCCTTTTTTACAGCAGCTGTTCCCCTCCTTGCCTCTGAATGTTGACAGGCTCAGGGTATAGCCATGGGCCTTTTTCACTTCTATGTCTATCCTTTCCTGCTCTGGGAAATCTCAGCCATTTATATGACTTTAAATACCATCTCTGTGCTCACAACTGCCAGATTTCTATCTCTATTTCAGACTCTTCTTTGAATGACAGGGTCATAGAGCCAACTGTTTGGTTAACGTCACCAAGTGGATGTCTTACAGACACATCCCAAGCTTAATACACCCAAAACTGAAGTCTTAGATTCCAGAGTCCATCCTCTCTCTCTCTCTCTCTCTCTCTCACACACACACACACACACACACGCACACACACACACACACGCACATACCAACACACACAACCTCCACTTAAAATCTGTTTTCTGGGCCAGCCCGTGGCTCACTTGGGAGAGCGTGGTGCTGACAACACCAAGTCAAAGGATAAGATCCCCTTATCAATCATCTTTCAAAAAATAAAACAAAATAAAATCTGTTTTCCATCCAGTTTCCCATTTAAGTAGATGTTTGTGGAAATGGAAAAAAAAAAAAAAAAGACTAGAATTCTCTCCTTTTGCTTCTCCTACATTCAATCTGAATCAGTTAGAAATAAGTTTGATGGTATAGAAACAAAATTTAACCAGCAATGATATAACCAAATAGGAGTTTGATTTTTTTTTTTTTTCCACAAAAGAAGCCCACAGATAGGCAGCCCAGGTGGAATGGCAGCTCTGGGTCAGAGATTAGGCTTTTATTGCTCTGTTTCCTTAGTACTGGCGACTTTTTTTTTTTTTTTAGGTTTACTGCCTCTTGTCCTCAAGGTGGCTGCTTCACACCAGCATCTGCAGGTCAAACAAGAAGAAGGTGAAGATCAAAGGGAAAAATTTATTTAGCAGTTGAATCCACTTCCTTTTAAAGAGCTGTCCCAGAATCCTGCCCAGCAATTCCCTCTTGCATCTTGTTGGCCAGAACTATATCACATGACCATTGCATCTTAGTTGCAAGAGAAGCTGGGAAATATAGAATTTTTTTTAAGTTAGACGTATTTCCACCCCCATTTATATTATAAATGGTATGTAATTGATATTATATAGCATTATTTTAACGAGGAAGAAGGGAAGAATGGATATTGGGAAATTTATCCGGTGTGTCTGCCACAAAATCCATTAGCATGTCCGGTTATTCCTGCTTTCAAAGTATATCATGAATTCATCCCTTTCTCTGCGCCTACACTGCCACCAGCACCATGATCCCTCCCACCAAGTTACTGCAATAGCTCTTTAAGTTAACTCGATTCTCCAACTGCCTTTCTCCAATCCTTTCTCCACCTAAAAGTCAGAGTAAACTTTTAAAAGCATACATTAGATCATGTAATTCTTCTGTTAATATTCCTGTTACTTCCCACTGCATGAAGAATAAAATCCAAGCATCTATCATAACCCACAGGCCCTATGTGATCTCACCCCTGCCACCCTCTCCAGTTTTCTTTCACTGCACTCTTTATTCATTCACTCAAACGTATTGAGTGCCTACTATGTTCAAAGTACTGTTTTAGGCACTGGGGATAAAGCAGGGAACACATCAGACAAACACTTTCTTTCGTGAAGTTTACACTCTAGCAGAAGGAGACAGATAATAAACAAAATACGTAAGTAAACTAGCGAGCATGTCAGATGATATTCAGTCATTCACTCTGCTCCACCCTTCAGATATTCCTTCAGTTATTCCACCTCTTCTATCTGAGGGCCTCCTCTGCCTAAAATGCTCTTCCTTACCATTCCCACAGCCCTCCCCTCATGTCTTTCAGGTGTCAGCTTAAAGGTCATTTCTCCTGAGAGGTGTTCTCTGACCACCCAGTCTGAAACAGGAAGTTGAATGGATGGATGGGTGGCTACGTGGATAGGTAACTGATAGATGGGTGGATGGATGGATGTGTAAATTCACATATTTACTTGGCTAATATGAATCTCACTGAAGATTTACTTCTGTAATTACAGAGACCATGTCTATTCTGTTCACCATTTTAGTCTCAGGGCCTAGACTAGTCCATGCCTATCATATGGAGTCACTTGATAAATACTTGTTGATGGATGAATAAATCAGTAAATGAGTGAAGCAGATGTGAAATGGGCCTTTGAAAGGCGATATCAGTACTTTGATAGCAAAGAGAGAGGAAAAAGTCTTTCTTAGAGAGAACTGTGTGGACAAAAACAGAAAGGCAGGAATTGGCTTGGTGTGGTTGACAGGCAATTGGAGATGATATTAGAGGGGTAGACTGGGGACAGATAAGGGAAGGTCTCCAGTGCTGGGCCTTATTTGGGGCAGCATTAAAAATGAACAAATAGAAAGCAAGCACCATTCACAGAATAGCACCATATCCCTTTGGAGCAACCCCAAAGACCAACCCAAAGTCATTGCAACAAGCCATTCAGAGAAATCAAAAAAGTCCACAAACATGAAATTACTCCATGCTGGGCGTATAAATTGCCTTTTCCCTCTTAACGAATTTAATATTTTTTTTAATATTTTTTCTGCTTAGAGAAGTAATACACATTTATTACAGAAAATTTGGAAAGCACAGAAAATGATACAAGAGAGATTAAATATCAGCACTGCGAACATTAATACAGGCTTTTCCCCAAAGGGAGCGCCCTTCACCATGGCTCTGCACAGCATATGGGAGGCGTGGCACAGGACCAGTGGTTCAGCAGCCGGGTGGCCACAGGAGATCAGTTGCTAACTTGGACTCCAGTGAGTCCCTGGAGTGCGACTTTGGAAAGTCACTTTGATCCTCTACCCTTGGTTTCCTCATCTGTCAAAGGAGGGATTTTCCAATCCATGGTTTTCAAAGTCTGTTCCTTGGGGCTTTGTGGAGCTCTTTTAGAAAAGGTGGGGGCAAGGGCTTGAACTCTCTCACCCTGTTTTTTCATCATGGGTTTTTGCATAAGTTTTGTATATTGGATTTTTGTTTTAGTTATTTTTGTTTTTAACAACAGATGTGGCAACTCACACAAGATTGCAATTCATTTTTCCAGAAACTCAATAAAGCTACTTTCAACTCTAACATTTCATGATCATTCTAATTCCCTTCTGGTAGAATCAATATAGTCACGAACTGGGCATAACTGAAAACTCCTTTTCCTGTGGCCCTGAAGGAAACTTTCCTAAAAATTCTAAAAGAACCAAGGCATTCTAAATAGGGTAGCTTCTCACAGCTCAGCTATGGCTGAATGGCTTTGGACAAATCGCTCAAACTTCCCACGGTTCCATCTCCTCATCCATAAAATGGGGATCGTATCACCTACTCTACCAGGTACAGGGAAAATGAAATTATACACATACAGAAAAGTGCCTAGCACACACTAAGGAATACAGCAGTAGCTCACACTTCCTGACTTCCTACTATGAGCCAGGAGCTGTGCTGCATGTTTGTTACACATCCCATTATTCCATCCGCACACAGCCTACAAGATAGGCACTTTTTTTATTGTCTACTCTTATTTTATTGTCTATTATTATTCCCATTTTGCAGATGGGGAACTGCAGTTTAATAAGGTTAAGTAACTTTTTTTTCATTTTCACACACAGCTTGGAGTTGAACCCAGGTAGTCAGATTCATAAGGCTGTGCTATAAAATGAAAACAGTCACAACAATAATACTCCCTGCCACTCACCTGTTTTAAGGGCTTGTTCTATGGCAGATACTGTTATCAAAGCTTTGTCTCATTTAGTCCCCATATCAATCCAAACACTACATTTACAGATTAGGAAACTGAGGCACGGAGACCCTAAGTGCTACGGTATCTCCACGGCCTTTTTTTACTTGACTGCATAGGAGAGGCTTCAACTCCTCAGGTAGTTTCTCTATTGGACATTAGGAGCCTATGCTACTAATTGCCTGATTGATCCTTCAGAAAATATGGAGTAAGAATTATGCTTTAAAATGAGAACTCACAGGGAAGGGGAACATCAACTCAGGATGTACAGCAGTGAACGGTAATCCTCAAAGACCCCTTTCCCTCCCACCCCCATATCCAGTGAATCACGGGTCTTGCATTCTCGCCTCCTGAATGTTCCTCGGCTCATCCCTTCCTCTCCATCCTCCTTTGACTGCTCTAGTTGGGCCATTTTGCCTCTCAAAAGCCTCCCACCTGGTCTCCCTGCTCCAGTCTTGACCACTCTCCCATCCCCCTTGAATCCACCTTCGCAACTGTAATTTTCCCATTAAAATCCCTTCAGTGGCTCCCCCATGACCCACAGAATAAAGTCCCAACTCCATACACCCACACTTGTCTCTAGCCTCATTCCCTAGCTTAAAATTTATATTCTAACATCAACAAATCCCTCCTAGGTCTGCTAACCCATATTGTCATTTCCCACCACTGTGTCTTTTGTAAACCCTCTCTGTGCATAGACATCCTTTTATATCTTCCCACCTGCATCTTTCCACATGTAGCTAATTCTTGCTCTTCCTCCCTTAATAGCCAGGTTAATCCATGTATGCCTCCTCCAAGCTCCTAATGAACCTGCATTCTTGGCACATGGAGTTAAATGTATCTGTTCACAGGACTGTCTACCCCACCACACTGTCCATTTCCTGAGAGCAAGAACAATTGCTGTTTTATTCTTCTCTGTATCCATGACATCTACATGTGCAATGTGTGATATGTAGCAAGCACTCAATAAATATTTGTTAAAGAATCGAACTGAAGTCAGGGAATTAGAGATTGTAATGGGCAGTACATAAATTCTTAGCATGTTGTTAGTTATAATTAAGTGAACTCTCCCAAGTTTGAATAATTATATTAAGCAGATAACATGAAGCATTTGCTATCCTAAACCTTTATCTCATTTAATCCTCACAATAGCCCTATGCACTAGATACTATTACTGTCCCCACTTTACAAATATGAAAACTGAAAGAAATTAAGCAGCTTTCCCAGGATCAAAGACCTAGTAAGTACGAGGGCTGCCATCTGAATCTGACTCTAGGGTCAAGTTCTTAACCAAGAACCACAAGGCTGGAAAGTCAGCCAACAAGTGTGTATCATAAACTCCAGGCAAGAGCTACCAGTACCTCACACGGGGATGCAAAAAATAAGGGGATGATGTCTGTCTTAGAAACAGAACCAAGACAGACTCGTACTCAGCATAAATTGTCAAGGCATGGCTGGTGTCAAGAAGAGAGGGTCATCTGCCATGTGCATCTATAAGCCACTTCAATCCTCCAAAATGAGGAATTGGTGTTGTGGTCACATCCACTTAAGCCACTGTTTAGCCATTAAAGGCAAAGGCTTTGGAGTCCAACAGACCTAGGTTTAAATCTCAATTCCATTCACTGCAAATTATTGGCCTGGGCCTTGGTATCCTCATCTGTGAACTAGAGATAATGATACTTAACCAGTTTTGAGGATTAAATGACATAATGTAAGTTAAGGAGTTAGGGATGTGCCTGACACATAGAAGACACTCAGAATAGCTCCTAATAGTATTGTGATATTCACTGTTATTATATAAGCAACAAATCAGAGATCATTCCAGGAAGGGAGAAGTCATACAGTATATATGGGTGCTAGGAATCCCACCTCCCTCTGGGGAAGGGGACATCACGTTCTGGGAAGACACCTTAAGAGCTGTCTACATTCAGAGACTGCTGATTGCACATTCTTTATGAGTGGTGGGCAGAGCTCAGCAATGTTCGTGATGTAGTCTGAGAAAGAGGCCCTGGAAGTTTCTGTTTTCACACTTCTTTTGAGTTTATTTTAATAGCTAATAAATCAGAAATGTAAGGATGGATCAGAAAATGAGGTCTTTCAGGAAGATCCACCTCTGCCAGTCTTTGGTCAGGACAACACCGAAGCCTAATTTTCCACCTGACCCCCGTGAAAGGGGATGTTTACATCCCCTGAAGTCTCATCACTGGTACCTGATCAACAGCTGATAAACTTGGTCTTTGCAAAGACTGTTCCTGCCAGCCGAGCATGGCAGGCAGCAGATTGGGGTGTTGTTTAAAAGCCTTATTCCCAAGAATACCCCAGAAATCCTTTTTAAAAATCTTGTGATTTAACTAGGCCAGGACTGGAATAAGTTAATTGGGTTTGAATAAGTTAAACAACTGACGGGAAAAGGCTGAAGGAGATTTCCCAGCCGTCAACCTCTGGTGGCGCTGGGGAGTCCCTCTTCCACATGTAACCGCCTAACACAGGCATCTGTCCCCTCTCCCATAGCACTTCCTCCCTTCTGTCCCAGCCTCCTTCCCCTCATGCTGTCCTTGTCCAGGAACACCATGGTGTTCAAATATAGGCCAGGATGATAGAATATTATGTCCCCAAGGATGACTAAACTCATCTCACTCCATTCTTTACCATATCTTTTATGAAAAAATCACTTTTGATGTTCTCAAAGATGCCACATTGGAGTATGTCAGGGAGTATTTGCACATTGCCTTGACTCAACCGTAACAACAAAAATAACTAATATTCCCTGAGTGTTGACTGTGTTCCAGGATCTCAGATGAGAGCTTTTTTCCTCCAATTTTTTTTATTGTGGTAAAGTACGCATAACATAAACTTTACCATTTTAACCATTTTTAAGTGTACAGTTCAGTTGTACTAAGTAATGTATTAAGCAACCGTCACCCTATCCATCTTCATATCTTTTTTCACCTCGTAAAACTGAAACTCGAGAGCTTTTCACATATAGTATTTTATCTGACCCTCAAGATAACCTTATGAGGTAGGTACAATTATAATCCCTTTTTTTAACCAAGGAAACATAACCTGGAAGATAAGTAACTCATCCAAAGCTACACAGCTAGTAAGAGAAAAAAAGTGGTTTTTACCTAAATGTGCTAAAGTCTGCACTGGTTATCTTAACCTAGAATCTTCTACAATCATCTAATGCAAGCTGTTTACAGACTGTCTTTCAACAAAACTACTGAAGGGGCTCTGATGTCAGATTATATGACCATAACTGAGAGATCCTATGTCTCTTTGAGACATTCAGAAAGACAAACTGCTCCCGGGTGGCACTTTGTCTTACACAACCTGAACCCACAGCCAAAAATGTGTGGAGGAGCGTGGCTGGAAAGCCCCAAAGACCTGCCCGGGACGCGGGGAGTCTGCACAGCTCTGCAGTTAGTCTCAAGGCTGCCCAGCCCTCCGTGCATTCAGGCTGCTTTCAGCCTGTGCCTTCCGACAATGTTTAAGCCCAAAGCTGCCCCTGCAAGCCCTATGGTGTGTGAAGATGAGGAGTTACCAAACGTAAGGTCCTTACCTGGAACCATTGTCTGAATTCGGTTTGAAGGCTTCAGCCTGAACATGGCAACACCATTTTAGAAACTTATAGTTCCAGGACAGATGGCAGGTCTCTGCCTGTCACCTAGCTGCGGGCACCATCAGTTAAAAATTAGACCTCTGAATAATGAATGAAAGTGCTGGCTAGATGCACTCTCAGTAATCCCATGTGTCCTTTCCAAGAGAAAACAATACAACTGTAGGTTCCTCTTAGTTCATAGTTACCACGTGCCAGGGCACTGTAACAGGCATTATCTCATTTAATCCTCACACCCACTCTGTGAGGTCCAGACAGACCAGGACACAGAAGGTCTAGGGAAGTTAAATCACTTGCTCAGTGTCTCACAACTAGTTAGTGCCAAGATTTCAGTTCAGGTGATCTGACAGTCTTACTCTTGACAGTTATTTGATTCTCCATGGGAAAATGAAGTAGCCAACATCTCAGTCTTGTGGCCCAATGCAGCCATTTTGGCCAAACACCCACAGGGCTACCAGATGGGTACTGTATTCAAGCTCATTCCACTTACAAATTTGCCCTGCCTGTTGTGGTCCAGCTTTCACATTTTTTAAAGTAGCTCTTTGCTGGAGGAAGACCCTGCAAACACAATTGAGTAATGACACTGATAGATATCCATGCTCAGCTACTGGAGAATTTTGAGTTGATCCTCCCAGTTTGAACAGTGGTGGTAGCCTGGATTACTCACAGGAAGAGTGACCCTACCCAAGACAGATATGTAGTGGGGAGAATGCAGAAACTAACTTAGAATACTTTAGTGTTTCCGCGAGAAAATCCCTTCCTGGAATATCTCTGGAAAGGTTTTTCTGCATTCCAAATTCCAAGAAAAGTCAGTCAAGAAATTGGGAAAGTGGGAAAAAGTATTAAATTTTCATAATTAACACAGAGATAATACTAGTTTGAAGGAATCCACTGGCATTAGATAAAAAGCAAGAAAAGGAACAGCTGACACGTGCAGCTGAAGTTTAAGGTGACATTTCCAGGGACTGGTACAGGTGCACATAGAAGGGACCTACCCAATCCCATCAGTCAGTCTTGCTGTTGCCATGTTGTAAGTGTGTATTTGTGGTCCTGCTTGATGACAACAGTAAGTCATTTTTGAAACGAAAGCAATAATAATTTACATGCATATATACTTTATAAAATTCCTATGAGTGGTGTTCCAAAAAATAAAAATTGGGGGAAACAAAATAAGCTCTTAAATTGGCAATTTCAATTTTAAACACTACTCAGTAATGTTTGCTGGTATTTTCAAGCATTTGAATATTTGCTACAGGCTACAGTTCTTTGCAAATACTACTAATTGTAATGTTCTTATTTATTCAATACATTTTCTTAGATATCCATGACGATAAGTAAAGATTATAAAGAATGTTGAAATATTTTAAGAGTAACTTCGGAATTGAAGAATTCCTAAGAATTCCTGGGAGTTCTGATTTCCCGTTCCCAAAGATTAATATCTGTTGGAAATTTGGAAACACCAGAATTCTTAAATGAGACAGAATGGAACACATCCTGTTGCGTGCTCGAGAGCCCATTCTTTTATCTTTCAGAAGAAAGAGCAGCAGTCCCTACTCAAGACATCCCACTAGCTGACTGCCAAAACATCATTTCTGATGTGATTTCTCAGGGAAGAAGCAAAGGATTGATTATGAACTCCAGGATGCTCAATGCAGTATGTGGAATTCAGTCTGCTTCTCATGACGTGATCTCATCCTGTCGATATTATATCATCTAACCATAGGTTATTGGTGGCACTTCAAGAATCAACAAAAACAAGATAAAGCCAAATCTAAAGCCAGAAGGAAAGAAAAACCAAGCTCGACTTTCCAGAGACAATGTGTAGACCTTAGACAAAGTTTTCCACTCAAATTTGTGCAGCAAAAGTCTGGAGAAAAGCCTATCTCAGCAGATCAGACAAAGGAGGAGTCAGAAACTACCATGTTCTGTAAAATCAGAAGAGACGGGGACCCCAAGGAACATCCCACACACAGTGAGCACTAAACGGTCCCTGAGCAACAGACAGGACTCCAGTGAATGCAGATCAGAGGAGAAGCTGATAGATCTCCTCTTCTCTCTTATATTTGTACCTCCACCTCCTGTTTGTGGCAAACGTTGAGCTCTAGAAAACCCTGTGGCAGCCCTCTCTGTATGGAAAGAGCCTGTTCCTTAAGAAAGGGTATTGCTCCCATCCTGTTTTCTATATGAGCTTTTCTCATGCATCTTTTATACCTTTCCCCCCACCCATGGACTTGAGCAGCCCACTCACTTACTTATGTACCTGTATATAGAGGTTCAATAAATAAATGTATAGATTGAAAAAAAATAGGTGTTTTGAGGTCAACAATTTACAAAGAAAAAGTTCACTGTTGTAGAAGACTATTGTCTGTGAGTGGACATTTTCTGGAATTTCATTTACAAATGCACCCCACTCCCAGAGCTAACTTTTAAAGTTCTTCATGCAGCTACTACACCAAAAATAGAACTTTTAAAAAACAGTCCGGTTATCTTTGTGGAAGGACTCATGCCGATCTTTTCTCAATTCATTCCGTGTAAGTGTCTGTGCTGCCAAAATGTTGTCTTGTGCAGTTTTCATTTCATTTTATTTTATTAATAAATCCAAGCTTTTCTCCAGAAAAGATGTGCTGATGGTACTTTTTATAAGACACAAACAACAGCCTTCACAATTGGAGCAGCAAGCAAGAACTAAATTAGGCCTCATCCCTCCCCACCGGAGTTGCCTGGCACATATCATCCAGGCAGAAGAATTTGATCTTTATTCTGTAGAAAATGAGAAGTCCTTGGAAGATTGGTATGGTATGCTCAAGGGAGTATATTTGGAAGATAAACTTATCTCTCTCTTGAATGGCAGTCATCTGTCAGCCAGCCACCGACCCATTACCAAAAGTACCTCTCTATAGACCACTTTTATGTTTTTAGTCAACTTTAGCATATTGTGGAAGAAGCTACAATACACTATTGTATAAATTGCTGAGAAGTGGGAGACTAGATGGAAGCCAAAAAGTGGGTGGTTAGAAGGATGCATGGACAAGACACTGAAGCTCTCTGAGCCTCAGTTTCCTCATCTGTAAAATGGGAGTGAAATACTAGCTACGTGAGAATGGATATAAAATACTCAGCACAGTTCCTAGCCTATAAACATCAGCTTTCCAAATGTTAGCAAACATCATCATCATCACCACAACCATCATCACAGGCAGCAGCAGAAGCAACATAAAGCCACAAGGGCAGCTTCCCAGAGTCTCTTGAAACTCCACTCCCCAGGCAGACCTTTATTGCTCATCACAGGATTCCTCAATGCATTCTTCTCCAGCACAGAGGAGATCCAGTCAGGGGCAGGATGTGAGGAACAGTCTGTTGAAAAAGTTTTAAATAATTAAGAAGACTAAGGGTGTTGACCAGGGAAACAAATTGAGTGTTAATCCAAGCACAATGACAATCCCTAGAGAATTTAAATTGGTTGGACACCCTTTGTGTTATTCAAATGTCCCTTACAGATGCTAATCCACCCCATTTGGACCCCTTTACAAATGGCAGCTGCCAACAAATCTCCTTGGTTAAATCCACCTTAAGAGAATTGTTCAGAAGTGGGCATGTTCGGTGCTCTTCCAAAGACCAAGTGAAGATCATTTGTTCCCTACTCAATTCATCTTTTACCTCCAAACACATTCCTAGGAGCAATCTTCCTCTTCAGAAGTTCCTCTCTTGGGTTTTAGAGAACATTTTGGCTTGAACTCTTTCTAAAATTAAAGCCAACTGCTGTTGCTCTCAGATGCAGTGATATTTCACTCTGGCCAGAGCTGACTATCACAGACGCATCCCAAACCACATAAGTTCTTATTGTTTAAACCGTCTTAAGCAGCTGTTAAAACATACCCTAAGATATCAAAGCCACTCTAATTAACTTCCTGCTTCTCTGGGACTTCAAAGTCTTTCAAAAAGTTTTAAATAGGGTTTTATAGAGAATTTGACCTAATATTTAAAGAAAATTTTGCAAGCTTGCCCAAGAGACTCCAACTTCTCCTTCCCTGTTCCACCCCACAGAATCTTAGAGTTCTGGGACTAGCTGTGAGAATTGAGGAGAAAATTTAAAGTCTGCTATAATAACCAAAAAGGTAAATGTCCTTTTTTTAATTCAAAATATTTTAACATTTGCTTGCACATATTTGTGGGGTACAATATCTTGTTTTGACACATGCATGTACTGCACAATGACTCACTTAGGGTAGACAGCACAGCTTAGCACCCATTAGTCCGCCACTTCTCCTTTACACACTTCCACGCTATACCTCAGGATGGTCGATGACATCCTGCCTGAATGGCCTTCCCTGCCCCAGCCCTTCTCAACCTGCAACTCTTTGCCCAGCCTTCAAGATGCAGCTCAAATGCACCTTCTCTGTGAAGTGTCCCGACTCTCCCAGGGTGAGGGTCCTGCCCCCTTTTCTGGCACCCACACAATCCCCACATCTCTGCTTGGCTCTAATCACGATGCATTGGAATGTATTCATTTATGTGTCTAGACTGTGAGGTCCATAGGGCAGGAACTGTTTTGTATTAAGCTCTGTGCTCCACAGCCTAGCAGAATTCTGCCCATCCATGGGCAGGGCTCAACAGATGTCTGATAAATGACTGAGTCCCAGCTCATTCTGGGGGAGGTTGCATTGTATTTTAGTTGATCCATTCATTATCAGTTTTGATCTCTATCCCTAGGCTTTCTATAAACATCATCTTAAAGGCATTATACCAGGGGATCACTGCTCAGAGTAACAGTGTCATAAAAATTGCCAAAAACTTGGAAATAAGAAGAAGAAAAAAAAGAAAAGAAGCAGGAGGCACACCTTTCCAAAGCCACACAAGGATTCTGTAGGAGAATGCATTTAGTTGATCTCATTGTTGCTAAAGGTCCCTGACTTAGTGAAATTACCTGTTATCTTGCAGATTTTTGTCTGGTAGAGAGATACAAATAATTTCTGTCTGGTGGAACAGATAACCCCAAAGATTTATAACCTGTTGGACATTAACCAGTTTATATCCAACCCAGCAATCTTATCCAAACATTTCTTTATTAAATTGCCTGTAAATATCCTTACGTCTTACTCTTCGAACAGTCTGTGAACACTTTACTGGTTCCCTCATTAATGAATCAGTTAAATAAAACCTTTGATTCATGTTCCTTTTACATTTCTCTGAATCAAGATTTTACCTTTTCAAAAATTATTTTTTAACAAAAGTTATAATCGAGAGTGACGGTACAAAACCAAAAGGTTAACAGGGCAGGTTGCATGGAGCAGCAGGTGGAGAGTCCTGGGCTGGGAGTGCAGGAGCCTGGCTCTGTGAGGAACTTCCTAGAACCTCCAGAATCTCCCTTCTGCTTAGTTGTCTGGTGGGGGCAGGATCCTAAGCTCCCTTCTCCTTCACAGGATTATCAAGATAGTCAAATCGAACAATTCACTTAAAGAACTTTGGAAGTCTTAAGCCCCAGTCCACCATGAAGCACTTGTTGCAAAAAAAAAAAAAAAACCAGCAGTGGGTGGGCAATGCATGGAAGGAGACCAGAATGAACAGACAGGAAGGGGATGCTGTCCCTCCCCAGGGGAAGCCACTGCTACTTCTTGCCTAGACATCAATCAGCAAGAGCTTTCTAAAGCTTCCACTCTAGCCTCCACCCCCATCCATTCTCCACCCAGCAGCCAGTGTTCTTCCAAAACTGTGGGAAGATCGTGTCATGCCCCTGCGTCAAGCCCTCCAGTGGCTTTCTCACACTCTAAGGGTAAAATTTCAACTCCTTTTTCGGCTACAAGATACCATGTGATCCAGTCCCAGGGCTAACTCTCCAAAGTCACCGCAGGCCCTTCTCAACCTTACACGCTTTGCTCTAGCCCCACCAGTGTTATGGGGTCCTCAGACATGCTCAGCATTCTCACCTCAGGGCCTTTGTACTTGCTGTTTCTTCCACCTGGAAATCTCTTTCCCATCCCCTTTCTTCACATGAGTGGTTTCTTTTGATGTTATTGTAAATTTCACCCTCCCAGAGATACCACCCCTGCCCACCCTTTCTAATATATATCTACCAGTACTCTCTCTCTGGGCATCCTGTTCTTTTCCTTCAAAGCACTCCCCAGAATGTAAATATATTATGTGTCATCCATCCCCCCCATCAGACTGTAAGCAACACATCAGCAAAGACTGTATCTCCTGCATTTGCTCTCGTGCCTGGCACACAGTAGGTGCTTGGTACATATTTGTTGAATGAATGAGGGTAAAGGCACAAGACACCAGGCTGGCCCTACGTAAAGAGGGCTCCCCAGTCTGTACATATTTCTGAACCAGTGTGATGAAGTTCCTCAATCTCAAACACATGTTTCAAAAGACTGCAGCCAAGAAGGAAATCTCCCGAGCTCGCAGGGCATCGACTCAGAGCTGCTTTAAGAACAGGGCTCTTCAGAAACACTTTGCTTAAGGAGAAACAAGTAATAACAGGTCTCCTCACCAGCACTTCATTTCGTAACTCCAAAGTTATCAAATCTCTTCATAGGAAGAGCACAGACCTTCCTACCAAGAATTCAGTGTTACCCAGAAACATGACTGCATCTGTACCCAAGGGCTAGGTTTGAAACAGATGAAAGAAACAACCAACTGGAATCGAGAATATTTCAACAGCACGTTGGGGAGAGAGAATCCCAGGCTGCCTCCCAGGACTCCGCCCGGGTTTGCTTCAGGGTATCCAATTACACAGCTCCCTTTACACAAGCCTGTTTCTTACTCAGAGCTGAAGGGCACGGCTGCATTTCCAGAGGCTTAGAGTTTTACAATTGCTGTGATCACCCTACCCAGCCACTCCAAGCCCTTCAGCACGACGCACCCATCACCTTCAGGATTATCCCATAAGCTCCTGGCCTGTGCTGGCTGGGCATCGTGCTTCCTGTGAAAAGATACCTCAACAGGCGATACTCCTTAAGAGTTGCTGGTTAAGGCTGTCTGTGTTCTCATTTTTTATATTAAGGATATCAAACAGCAGCAAAAAGGTCGTGGCAGCAAAAAGCCATTTCAAAGAGAGGAGTCTGATGGGGGAAGGGCCATAAAAGATTTCATTCACCATGTGGGTGCCCCACCTCCACCCCCCAGGGTTGTCTTGAGATCACATGCTGCCCCGAAGGCCTACCCCTCAAAGGCATGTGGTCAACTGTAATGCTAATAAGACAAGGATGCCAACAGGGATCTTGCTTGGGGGGAGAATAATATGTTATGGGCCCAAGATAGGCTCATCACAGGCACACAGGCAGAGAATGCCTGTCTTCAGTGTTTTCCTGAAAAATACAGAAGGCATTTTTCTCCAGAACGGCAAATCTGCCACCTGCAATCACAGGCCAAGCTACAGCCTTCGAGGCCAGGACACAACCCCCCATGCAGCCGCTCTGCCCAGGCCCACAAGTCAGGGATCCAATGGAATAATTGCTCTTATTACACCCAAACCCCTGCATCCAATAAGCTTTTCTTCTTCCCCCAAATGCATTCAGCTCTTAAAACTAGGAAAATGACACATACGAACTTCTTGCCATGCTTTGTTTAATTTTTTTTTTCTCCAGAAATATTCTTTTGGCCAAAAATAGAACATTTTCCATTCTGGGGAACAAGCAGCATCCATGGGAATTAAAGCAGTGCTTCATGACTCTCCAGAAAATTTCTGCCAGACACGCACACTCGAACACACGTAAGCCACTTGCAAGTTCTAAAAAGCTGCTTTCTGTAGGTATGGCGCAGGTTAGGGGGCAACGGTCCTCTGTTTATTTTTTAGCCACGAAAGTTACCAGAGAAAAGCACAAGGGCACCTCAAGAACGCTTTATAGGAAAAATATAACTTGATATAGTGTCATGATTTTAAAAACGGCCCCATTGTCCACCCCTCATCCCACCCACCGTCCTCCCAGAATTCCTCTCAAGACTTACTCCTCTAAAATTCCAAAGCTTCCCTCAGTACAAAGTTCATGGCCTTTATTCTAGCAAGGCAATGTTGGATGATTAGCTGGGAGGTCTCTCTAAACATATTCCTTTGATAGAACCAGAAATGGCAAATTTAGGAAACTGTGTCTTCAATACTGGGTAAAGTCAGACTTGGGTAAAATGTCAGAATAACAGTAATCCAGAAATGATGCTACTAATACAAGATATGGGAGTGTTTCGTACACTCTTAACTGTTCTAAAAGTTTGTTTTCTCAGCATTTCTCTAATCCTCCATCATGGGATTTACACGGCCACAACAACATTTCATATTTTTATATCTGAACATGTAACCCGTTGGATATCCTCCGTCTCTCCAAAACAGGGATCCGGTTAGTGGTAAGGCCTGCAGGGGCTCTGTTTTTATATGAAGCTGGTAAGAATTTAGTTTGTATTGAGAAAAATGAAAAGTCCTTTAAAATAACTGGATCTATCACTGATATTGATAAGACCAATAAGCCATTGTAGAGAGAGTGAATGAAAGGCCAAGAAATGGGGAAAAGCATGAGAACAAGGAAGGAAAAGAGGAAGGGGGAGACAGAGAAGAATCAGGATGTCAGACTCTAATTGATGGGTGGGTGGATGTGAAGAGAAGCAGGCAGATTGACCCAAAAGGGGCGGTGGAGACATGAGCATGGCAAGAGCGAGGGGAAGGGGAAGGGAGCAGGGAGGGAGGCAGTCCTGCACAGTTGTCAGAGATCAGAGAGTCGCCACCTGGCTTACACTGAGCCGGTTCAACACTCTGAGCCTCAACTACCTGCTGTATTAAGTGGAGATAATTGCATTGCATGGGGAGCTTGCAGACCAAATGAATTAATACCTAAGACGCTTAGAACAGTGCCTGGTGCTGAGTAAACATTCGACAAATGACAAACGTTGGTTACTATTACTGTTACTGCAAGACAAACATGTTGCAATTTTCCATCAGGGAACATTTGCTAATGAGTTAGACCTACATTTATATTGTCCTTGAATCCTTCTAATACACACAGAAGTACAAAGATGATGAGGGAGTGGTGAGAGAAGGGATGGCAGGATCACAGGCCAGATGCTAACAAGTGCTTGGAACAACGACGCAGCCCCCAGACATTGAATGAAAAGGAATTCATAGCTGCCAATTTGTCCCAACCACTCTTTTCAACTTCCAGACTTCATTCATTCAGCAAACATCCCAGCTACTTTGGAAGCCTGTGCACATTTAGTCCTGCCTCTGCTTACCTTTCTAGCATGAACCTGAACCGCTTCCTCCAACCTCAACATTTTGTAGCTGCACCAGAATAATTATTCAATAGACATTCCTTGCTCTTACAATCCTGCCCTTCTGCCTTTGCTCAAGTTGTTTGCTCAGCCTGGAATTTCCTTTTCTATTTCTTTAGTCTCATGAAATATTAGTCATCCATCCAGGCCAAATGTTAGATTTGGTGCCCTCCCTTTCCTTCTTCTCCACTGTCCAGCAGGACCGTCCTCCCCCACCTGAGTCCCCTTGGCATACACACAGTAAACACATACACCTTGTGATGGGTTGAACTGTGTTCTCCAAAGACGATGTTTTGAAGTTCTGACCGTTTGCAGGAAAAGGGTCTTTACATAGGTAATCAAGTTAAAAATGAGGTCATTGGAATGGGCCCTCATCCAACCTGACTGGTGTCCTTCTAGAAAGGGGAAATTTGGACACGGAGACACACACTCACTGAGGGAAGACACAGGGAGAATGCCAAGTGAAGATGGAGGACTGCAGTGACACTTCTACAAGCTAAGGAGTCATCAGAAGCTGGAAGAAAGGCATGGACCAGCTTCACCCTCTCAGCCTCAGAAGGAACCAACACCTTGATGTCACACTTCCAGCCTCCAGAACAGTGAGACAATAATGTCCTGTTATTTAGAGCCACCCAGTTCGTGATACTTTGTTACCGCAGCCCTGGGAGACTAATACACATCTCAACCACAGCATGTGGGCTTGGTTTCCATGTGAGGTCAGGAACTGTCTCATCTGCCTTTGGATCCCCAGGCCTCTTACAGCATCTGGCAGGTAAAAAGATCTCTAAACTCTAAATTCTCATTAAGTAACCCTTTAGGAGTCCATAGTCTGGAACAGAGGTTGGCAAACCCCTGGTTTGTGAGCCAGACCTAGCCCGTCACCTGTTTTGGTAAATAAAGTTTTAATGGAACACAGCCACACTCGTTCATTTGTTTTGTCTCTGGCTGATTTCACACTGTGACCACAGAGCTGACTAGTTGCAACAGAGACCATATGCCTTGCAAAGCCTAAAATACTAACTCTCTGGCCCTTTACCAAAAAATTTTACTGACCCCTGTTCTAGAAGAAAAGAAACATAAATGAAGCCTAGTGATAGAATAAGTTCAATAATAGGTGCAGAAAATGGAATGATGGGTTGAATTAGTCTTTATAGAGAAGACATTTAAAAAGTGAGAGAGCTTTTACTCAGAAAAGGCAAAATACATAATTTATTCACTCTACCATGTCATCTGCACCAGTAATTTTTACACTAGTTGCAAAATGGTTCAGGTTGGAGTGGTGGAGCTATTTTAGGAGGAAATGATAACAGGTTCAATTCTGTACACACTGAGCTTGACTGACCAGTGGTGTATCCAAGAGATGTCCAAGCACTAAATGTTGCCAAGTCGTCTAGGTCAGAGACACAGATCTGGACTTAACACAATGAAAATAAAGCCATCATAGGAAGAGAGAAGTTTGCCCCAAAAAACAGAGTGGGGAGTGAAGAGAGAAGACAGGTGCACACAAAATTCAAGAGAGCTTTAGGACTCCAATGGAAGGCAAAGGAAGATAAAGAGCCGCTGAAGTTTTGCAGAGAAGAGAGGCAGAAAGAAAGAAGAGAGTGGTATCCCTAAGGCCCAGGGAAGGTGGCACCAGCAGAGCCAGACTCTGCCAGAGGCCAGGAGAACCAGTCCATCAGATTTAGCAACCCAGAGGCCACATGGCCCGGTGACAGTAATCTCAAGTGTTCATCACCGACAAAAATTATTCTTCAAACTTGGTTATCATCAAGAGAAAACAATGAAGAGTGAGAGAGAGGGAAAGAAAAAAGATGAGAAAACACAGAAATTGAAGATAACAGGGCTGAAAATAATACTTCATCCATAAAATCTAAATGTTATGCTTTTTCTGTCTAAATTCTATCCCTTATCTAAATTCAACAGTCTAAAAATGAAGGCAATCCTGCCATTTGAGACAACGTGGGTGAACCTAGAGGACATGATGCTAAGTGAAGTGAGCCAGACACAGCACAACACGTACCGCAGGGTCTCACTTACCTGTGACATCTAAAGAAATCAAACTCACAGGAACAGAGAGTAGAAAGGTGGCTGCCAGGGGATATAGGGCGGGGGAAATGGAGGGATTGGTCAGAGGGCACAAAATGTCACTTGTAAGATGAGTAAGTTCTGGAGATCTAATGTACAACCTGGTAACTACAGTTAATAATACTGTACCGTATACTTGAAATTTACTAAGAGAGTAGGACTTAAGTGTTCTCATAAAAAAAAACCCAAAAAAACAAAAAATGGTAACCATGCGGTGATGGATATGTTAATTGTGGTAACCACTTCACAATGTATACACATATCAAAACAACACATTGTACACCTTAAATATACACAATTTTCATTTGTCAGTTATAGCTCAATAAAGCTGGGGGAGAAATAAGTTAATTCAACTGGGCTAAAAATTAATCAAGTACATATATGATCCGTTCCTTTAGACAGCCCAGCCAATTCAACAACCAATTTAAAGCACATTAACAGGTTTTCAAAGTAATCCCGGCTACAAATTATTTACTGCCTGCTCTGTGCCAGGTGCTGTGCAAGTTGTTTTACATGGATTACCTCATTTGAGCCCCACTGAAACCCGGTGTGGTGAATACATAGTAAAGTATAATCTGTATTTTTTCAGATGAGGAAATCGAGGCTCAGAGAGGTCACACTAATACATGCCATTCTGGGAAGGAGCAAGAACAGGGGGCACAGGAGGAAGAAGGGAACCAAAGTCAATGTTTATTGAGTGCTCTCTCTGTGGAAGTATTATTCTAAGAATTGTTATGTACTTTGGCTCATTTAAGCCTCATAACAACCTATATGCAAGAAGGCACGGTAAGTAAATGAACTTGCAGAGGTTCAGTACAGTGCCAAAGGTCAGAACTGAGGGAAAAACTTCTTGGTTTTCTAAAGAAATACCTCAGAATTCAGAAATAAACTCAATATTGAGCTATTTGAAGCTAAGAGCAGTGTAAGTCAATGCTAAAATTATACAAAATAACTCCAGGTGCCTTCTAAGGCATTTCTAAAGAGTTCCTCTGACCTTGCATGGAGGAAAACAGAATCCCTCCCTGCCCCCACCCCCAAAGAAGGAAAAATATCTGAAGAGGTGGTTTCAAGCTCCTCCTCTGTGTAATAGGGAGTGGGGTCACAGGACCCTGAACTTCCTTCCAGAATGAAAAGTCAGTGTTTCCCAGCACATCATAGAGTCTGGCAGGTAAAGGATCTCAATAAACGTTTATTACATAAACAATTCAACTGAAATTAGGAAAGACCCCACTAAGGAATTTTTGAAAAACAACTCGATTGTCAAAAATTACTTCCTTGTTTTTGGAGGACTTTCTCTGGCGAGTTTCTGGCTTGCCTGCCTTGCACAGTTCCTGATGTACCCGTACAAGCTTGCTGTTCCAGGCCCTCTTCCTCGCCTCATTCATTCCACAGACAAAAGCTCTTCCCTGAAATATAAGTGATCCGCTTTAGTGAACACTTAGAAGATGGTCCTGAAATAATTGAGCGTGCTTAAAAAGCAAAGGAAAGGCCTGCTTAAGAACAATCGATGTTCATAATGCCTGATGGAAGACAAGAAAACGGATTACTTATTCTTTGTCATGGTTCTAATTAAAGATTTGCTTTCCCTGTTGTTGACTGTGGTGACTAAAACCCTCATACTCTACTGGTGGAAATTCTCACTGCTTCTGGAAAATAATCTTATCCAGAGCTTTAAAATAAGTCAAGCCCTTCGAGGATGGAATTCTCCCCCTAAGGATACAAATTAGGAAAAGCACCAGAAAAGCAGGCTGAGAGAAAGAGTATCGGAATTGCTTAAGCTGTGGATTTATAGTGCCTGTATTCTAATGCTCACTTAGATGAGCTACTTAACTTCTCTGTGCCTCAGTTTCCTTATCCACAAAATGGAGGTAACTGTCTGCATCATGGAATTTTTACGGGGATCCAATGAGTTAAAAGGTGTAACAGAATTTTACATACCTTTTCTCATTTACTTCTCATAAAAACGCCACAAGAAAGGCAAGAAAAATATTGCCCTGACCTGGTCAATAGTGAGCACTCAATTAAATGTAGGATCTTTTTATTAGTAGCATGTACATAAAAAAGACACAAAGATGTTCATCACAATATTATTTATGATAGTGAAAAATTGTCAAAGATTAATTGCTCAACAATAAAACGGATAAATAAATGATACTCCCATATGATAAAACAGGCAGCTATTTAAAATGTTGTTTTCAAAGAGAAGTTAATGAAATGGGGGAAAAAATCATTAAATAATGTTAAGTGGAAAAATAGGCTGAGAAGTGCATGTACTGTGTGATCCCAATTTTAACATGACATTGTAGTGGATAATGAATGCAGTCTTTGCCCAAATCCCTCCTTTGGAGCACAAATCCTTCCCCAGCTGTTGGGAATATCTCTGCTGATAGCTCACAGCTGCATCCCCCACTGGGAATTGTTCTTGGCCCTAGGGAAAAGACTCATCCAAAATTAGCTCTCTCTAGGGGGCCAATGAGTTGTTGAGGCATGGATACAAAGGCCAGCCTACTTATCCTGATTTAGGACCACTCTAAAAAGCCATCCCAGCTCCAGAGCACCCCCCATGACCAGCCAGCCGAGTCTCATTTGCACCTGCATTTGGAGTCCAATTCTCCCTCTGCACAGAGCAGTCCCGCCTTATTTCCTGTAAGGCATCTCACAAGAAAAAGCACTCTCAATAAACACTCAGCAGGCAGTTCTGAGTCTGTTTCCACAGACCCCAATCTAAGATATTTTTACATCAAAATATAATGAAGAGTTGGAGCACAGGGGATTTTTAGAGCAGTGAAGCCACTCTGTACGATACTACAGTAGTGGATGCATGCCATTATAAATTTGTCCAAACCCATAGAACCATAGAATGTGCAACACCAAGATTGAAGCCTAATGTAAACTATGGACTTTGAGTGATAACGCTGTGTTGACGTAGTTCCTCACTGATGCTGATAATGGAGGAGGCTGTGCATGTGCTGTGGGGGAGGGCATACGGGAAATCTCTGTACTCTCTGCTCAGTTTGCTGTGAAGGTAAAACTAAAAACTTTAATCTATTAAATAAATATTATATATAGAGAGAAAATTTCTAGGTCACAAAATTTCTGGATTTTCTAAATTCTCTATAATGAGTCTATATTACTTATTTTAAATAAATAAAATGACATTGTTTGAAAAGAGGGAGAGTCTTCCCCAGACCGTTATAATTAATTAAGCACATGAATTTCAAAACATAGATTTTATTTTTCTTCCTTATCTCAGAAGGGGTTTTCTTTAAAAATTTGTAAATATTTTCATTTAAATGGTGTCACTAGTAAGTAGTGAGCCTGGATTAAATAAATACACACGTACACTTTGGAGTACAGTCAGCCCTCTAAATCTGTGACCTCTATGTGCTCAGATTCAACCATCTGAGGAGCAAAAAAATTTTTAAAATAAAAAATAACTCAAATTTTTAAAATACAGTCTAACAACTATTTACGTAGCATTTACATTGTACTTGGTACTGTAAGTGATCTGGAGATGATTTAAAGTATACAGGAGGATTGCATAGATTATATGCAAATACTATGCCATTTTATGTCAGGGACTTGAGCGTGTCAGATTTTGATACCCACACAGGTCCTGGAACCAGTCCCTGGAGGATACCCAAGGATGACTGTGTAAGCATTTCAGCCTGGCCATCAGCTTAGTTGATCTGCATAGGCCAATGATTCTGCTGTGGCTTAAAATCTAACTCCTTACTCTTAGAGAATTGTCTTCATATTCTGTGCTATTTATTAGGCACACAAGAAAATCAGTCTCATCGTTTTATAAGAGTACACTGGTGTCTTATGTTTTTAATCTTGTCCATCTGCCCACTCACCCCACTGTCCACTCAGATTCGATTCTGAATAGCATTGAAAGTCTCAAAAGATCCAAGTCTTCCTCAAAGGATTAAGATTTTTCTTCACTGAAGACTATTCAAAAGAATGTTCCAGAGATTCTGACAGTAGATTCGAAATGGGAGGCCTAAAACATCTTGAGCAATGACACATAGTTAGAATAAGATCTCAGCCACCTCAAGTAGCGGCTGGGAGAGGACAATGCTTTGAATGCATAAGCTTTGGGAGTTTGTTTAAAACGAAATGATCACATCACCTTTAGAGTCATTTTTGCATTCAATGTAATCCTCTAATTCTAATACTATAGGTTGTCTATCAACAGCTCAGATTAAATAACAATAAAAAAATTTAGGAGTAACTATTTGAGTCAGACTTTGTACCTGTAGGAACAGTACATCTCCTCCTATGGATAAATGTCAAATTATTATAATGAAACCAGAAAAAAACCATCAAGATCTGCCAAAGCTGGAGGTGAGAGAAAGCAGCTTGTGGAAAACTTCCAGCCAAAGAGTATATACTGCCCTCAGGTAAGCTTTACTATAATGACTGGTAAATGGGGAAAGAACCGACAAAGCTTTTGGTTTTAACTTTTTTGGATCATCAATTTTACTTTTGTGAAGATGTGCTGATGTTCTTACATCAGTAGCAATTAGATGTTTTCCCCACTGGAAACATCAAGTACAGTCCGATATGATATAGGGTACTGAGGCCAAAAAAAAAATCTATATTTAAAGAGAAGACACTACATGGAATCTATGGAAATAGCTTGTTTTTAAAATGATAGCCTTTCTGGTAATCTTAATTCCAGGAGTCTATCTCAAGAAAATAATCAGAAATGTAAGAAAAACATCATACACAAAGATGTCAATCACAATGCTATTATTTATTTCTAGTAACAGCAATAAGAATAATGTACATGTTCAACACCAAGGAAACGGTTGAGTGAACCCTGCTCCATCACTTAACTAATGTTTCTGAAGACTTTACAATAATAAGGAAAAATACTCAGTCATAGTGTTGAATGAACAGAGCAGCAGGACATACAGTTCAATGTCTGATGTAACGTTAACTACATAAAAAATATACACAAGCCAAGTAAGCAGTAAAAACCGACTAGAAAGAAAAACAACAAAATGCCACCAAACAGAGAATGTCTTGGAGTAGTGGAGTTTTACATGATTTTTTTCCCTTTTTTCTACTTGTCTGTATGTTACTAATTTCCTGTCATAGAACAAAAATTACAAACTTTACACTGTAAAAATAGAAGCAGAAGAAGGAGAAAAACATGCCTATACCCAAACCCTGTTACTGAGGTGATTAGGAAAATAAATGGAAGGAAGGAACATCTGAGAGACCATTGCAATCAGGCCCCAGATCGCTAAGAAAGAAGGCAGAAAACCAGCAATGTAAGAAAAAAGAGCAATGCGAGAAATTGACCTAAAAGAACACATTGTACCAAGGGTGAAAGAGTAGGTGCAATGAGAAGTAGCATTAGGATAATATTTTGAAATGTTAACCAATGTGACTTTCTCGTGTACCTTATCGCCTGGGCCTTTCTTCCATTCAGTCAGCTGTGTATTCTGAGACACTTGTTCAGAAAGTAGGGAAAACCCTGAGTCTGTTCCCAACCTGGGTTTTAGAGCCGCTGAGGAGTGGAAGAATTGGGGACATGAAGTAAGCGTGGCTTGCTGGCCTTCAGGATCAGAAACCATTGCCCAGACTAGGATGAAGGCGAGAGTTGGATGCGAGGCTGAGAGATTGAATAGTGGCGGGTCCTCAGCAGTGGGTCTTGCAGCCTGGCCCTCCCTCCATGTGGGAATGGGAGGGGAGAGGCCTCAAACCCCATGCAGGCTGGAGGATATTTGTGCCCCTTCTCCAGATAAAGCCATGGAGGCTGCAAGACACTGGAGCAGAAAAAGTGGCAGGACAGATATAAGCAGCCCAAAGCAGCCTGCTGGGTTTCCCCATTCCAAATGATTCAGAAGATAATTCAGATTCCTGCATGCCTAAGAGTAGCTCGGGAGGGAACTGAGTTCTCCCAGTACCCAGCCACCCAGCAGGACATGTGGGGACAGAGTACCCTTCATGCTCCCGAGAGCCCACTGAGTGGCCCAGGGCTTTCGCAACCTTGAAGACTTCCTGTTTCCAGGGAAGTGTATCCAAGAGGGACACAGAAGTAGCAGAAAGAGCCATCCAGCTCTGAAAGGACCCTGAAATGAGGGGGAAAAAAAAGAAAAAGAAAAGGCCCCAGCAATGATCTGTGTGTCCTGATGATCAGAATCAGACAAATGAGGGCCATCTCAGGGGCTGGCATAGGTAAGCCCCCAGGAAATGCAATGTAATGAAGGGAGGGGCGCTACTGAAGTGACTGAAATTTAATTTCTAATACCAAAAGAAGGGGAGCGAAAATGAGAAATTAGCTATTTTATTGATACTAAGATGTTATCAATTGAAAAAATGCATCATTACTTTGTGTACCACTAAGAAAGATGCCTCTAATTTATCTATGAAACATGCTTTCTCAATACTTAGAATTTTTATTCTGTACCTGTTGAAAAAGCTCTTTTAGACTTGCCAGGACATAGATTTTTTATTATATACCACTCCTGTGCGCATATATATATATATATGTGAAATTCCTGAAAGTATCTTTTCATTCGTAGTCTAACTCTTCTGAATTGATATTCGTATTTTTCTCCAGACTATTGTTCTCTGTGTTGGTAATGAAACATTTCTTACAAGTATTCCCCACTGTCGGCTCCAGGTTTTCTTTCAAGATGTTGCCACCCATTTGGAGTGGTTTAATGTGGGTGCATTCCTGCTTGGCATGTACTAACAGGCAATGACTTTTTACATAACTCAGTAACAAAATGTGTTATAATTTCATATACTTAGAGTAATCTACTTGTCTTACTCTGTATGGCATTGTTGCTTTGAAGTGATTCCTCTAAAACAATTGTTTTTTTCTTTACTGCTCTGTATCTGAACCTTTCTGCTCACTATAACATTTGGTTTCATTACTGAAACTCAGGATAATCGTTTTGAAAACATTTCAAACAGCACTCAAACTCGACCTGAGTAATAACAACAATGCACATAATTTGACTAAAGGGACAGCAATATAAATACCTATGGCCAAGTTCACACATGCATGGGCAATGCCAAATATGTCGGCACTGTACCCAGCCAATAGAAATTCAAAGATGTCATCAATTCTCAAATCCTGATTTCTGAGATGTTAACATACAAAAAGGCGTGTGTTAGAATTAGTGAATGCAGTCATTTGAGTTAAAGAAAAATTTAAAGCACATTTTTTGCACCCCTGAACTCGTAGAACTAAGTTATGCCCATTACACTGGTGTAAATCCCACCCCACACAGCAGCAGGGGACTACCACTTGCAGTCTAAAGGCATCCAGTTTCATAAGCAGGCTGGCCACAGGGTGAGGTCCAAAGTCCTTAGTCTAATGTGGTCTTGTGATATGGGGCAGGAATTGGTTAAGCAGGAACAGCACTTCTGAGCCGCTGACACTAAAAGGAAAGTTTTATGGCTTCATGCAGGAAGTATCACCGTATCCGTTTTTCTGTCCAAAGAAGACATCTTCAGCCTGACCATTAATCAGGTAATGAGTCTTCCTGATAAAGGGCAGATTATAACTTTCCCTTCATGGTTTAGCTGCAGTACAGTATTTCAAAAAAAAAAAAAAAAACTGATGAGAAGAGAAAGGGCATATAGACATGTGCTTAACAGCTTGGCCTTGGAGTTCAACTGACATGGATTTGAGTCCCAGACCTGCCCTAATTATTGTATGGCAAGTCACTTAACCTCTGTATGGCAGAGAATAGCTAGGTGCTCACCAAAATTATTTCCTCTTCTCCTACATGTAGAAGACCGTATTTCCCAGCCCTCTTGTATTTCAATGGGGCCATGTAATTGATTTATAACCAATGGAATTTGAGTATAAGGGATACACCATTCTAGGTCTGGATTCTAAAACCTTCAGTGTGATCCTCCACATCCTTTCTCCTTTCTCTTATCAGCTGTCACCAGATTCAGAGGATGTAAGGAAGCATTTTGAGTCCCTAGAGTATGGTGACACATCCATATGGAAGGAGCCTGAATCTCTGAATAACTAAGTAGACACCCTTGAACACTGATCTACATGCACATGAGCAGAAGATAAAATTTTGCATGTTACAGTAGTTATCACACTCTATTTAATACATGTAGAATAAATTAGAAGGAAGTAAAATTTCTATAAATAACAACAGATACAGACGTAAGTAAAATGAAATTTGAGCAATCATATTTTCAAATGCTGAGAGTGATCTGCAAATAGTAAGTAATAAAGTCTGAAACAAGGAAGTGACTGATTCCTGAGCAGACTGGGTAGGGTAAGGTCCTGCATCAGACTCAGAGGGAGGTCAGCAGAAGCTGGGAGAAGAGGAATCCACATCAGACCAGAACAGAAACTGCTCCCCTGAGCCTCACTGGGCAACGTTCCTCAGCAGTTCCTCAGGGAAGAGGAAGTGGTTGTCATCAGCAGAATTCTACACCCTGAATATATAATGGTTAGGTTAATACAGAATTAAATATATGTAGTTCTTTCTTAACAGCATGGATAAGTCATCATTTGATTTTTTTATTGTTCCATTAAGTCCTCAGTTTGGAGACCCCTCTGGGGACTGCTACAGTGACACCCCCACCTGCTGTTTGGAGTTGATTCTGGTAGGTAAAATGGCTCCTCCTTGTCAAATGTTGCTTTAACAAACTTTATTTCTCTACTGGCATTTAAGATTTTCCTAAGTCAATCTTGTCATTTGTTCATTCATTCATTTACTCAAGAAACATTTATTGAGCACCTACTCTGTGCCAAACACTGTGTTAGCAACTGGATACACAGCAATTGCAAAGCAAATACAACTCCTGCCCTCGTTGTTCTTACAGCTTAATGGGGGTGGGGGGCAGGGGACACAGACCAGAAACAGGTGAACAAATAAATGTATAATTATACATGTAGAAAAAGGAAATCATTATGTTCCTATGGAGAAAAACAAGAGGGATGGGATTTAGAGAAGTCATATGGGGAAACCCACCAGAGGAGATGATGTTTAAGCATAAATATGAAGAAACAGGAGTCAACAATGGGCAAAGTGCCCCAAAGCAGAGAGAAAGATCTCGGGCAGCGGAAGGTGCATTTCAGGAACTGCAAAGAAATTGCTGTAACTGGAGCCCAAGAGTGAGCAAAGAGGAATGTGGTCAAGATAAAGTGGGAAAGGTAAGGAAGCATCAGGAAGTGCAGGGTCACAAACGCAGTCAGAGTCTAAGCCAGAGACATAGTTGGGGTCCTTTCCAAGTGGGTGCTGTGATGTGATCTGATGTGTCATGTTTAAAGCTCATTCAAGATTGCCAAGTGGAGAACTGACTAGAGGAGACAAGAAAAGAGGCAAGAAGACCCTTTAGGAGGCTATTTCAATTCCCACGCAAGAGGTGGTGGCAAGCTGGATTAGCACGGTGCAGTGACAAGGAGAGAAAGGACACGTACGAGAGATATTCTGGAGGTAAACGCTTCAGGGCTTGCTGATGTGGGAGTGAGGGCAAGAGAGAGATAAATGTCAGCGCTCAAGTTTCCTGCTTTAACAACCGGGCATACGAACATGCGCTTTGCTGAGATGGGAAAAGGTGAGGAAGAAAATGCGTTAGAGGGCCGGCCCGGTGGCGCACTGTGCTAGTGCGCCACTTGGGAAGCGCGGAGGCGCTCCCGCCGAGGGTTCAGATCCCACATACAGACCAGTTCCCACTCACTGGCTGAGCGAGGCGCGGGGCAACACCAAGGGTTGCGATCCCGTTGCCGGTCCCGGTCCGGTACGGGGGCGACACTGAGGGTTGCGATCCGTTGCCGGACACAAAAAAAGACAAAAAAAAAGAAAAAAGAAAAAAAAAAAAGAAAATGCGTTAGGAAACAAGGAAGGCAGAAATCCCATTCTGGACTTGTTAGTTTGGAGATATCACATGAGCCTGGGGTCCCAGCCTTTCTTTCTGAGTTTATCTCCCACTCTCCCCTAATAAAAACTCTCTAATAATCAATTTAGACTTTCTCCTGTCCCCCGGATGCCTCCAGCCACAAGAAAGATCTTTCTCTCTGAAAGATCCTACTCCCTATGGTCTACCTATCAAAGTCTTATTGACCTATTCCTACCCTGAATTTACCAATTACTGTCATGTGACGGTACTGAATAGGAATTAAAAATGAAAACTTTGGACTCACTCACCTGTGAGTTTTAACCCCGGCTCTGCCATTTAAAGGTTATGTGAATTGAGCAAACTGTTTAACCTCTTTGAGCCTCAGTTTCCCATCTGTAGAACACCATAGTCAACTCACTGTGGCAGACACCGTGGTTTGTTTACCCAGTATCAGTTCTCTTCTTATTCTAGGTTCTTACAGAACCCCACTTTTGCTCAGGGTGACAATGTGCCCAGCTAAAATGATTAATCTACAGCATCCTTGGAGCTGGGGGCAGCTACTGGCATTGCTCTGGCTAATAGGACCTAAGAGGAAGTATGTTTGGGATTTCTGGGAAGGCATTGCTTTTCTTGTGTAAGTGTCTCACTTCCTCTCTCCTTCTCCAGCCTGCCTTACACACAGATGTGATGCTTGGAAGGGTAGCAACCATGACCGCAGAGCTAAT
Source organism: Galeopterus variegatus (assembly GCF_000696425.1). Taxonomy (NCBI): domain Eukaryota; kingdom Metazoa; phylum Chordata; class Mammalia; order Dermoptera; family Cynocephalidae; genus Galeopterus; species Galeopterus variegatus. Next base: position 130,659 of record NW_007727353.1, read on the forward strand.
GAGGACTGTGGAGAGAAATGAGTTTAGAGGAGTCTGCGTCCCTGGTGGCCCTGACCAGGGCAGTCAACTACATGTTTTTGGTGACATGATATAAATAACCTTCTTACTTATCTGAGCCAGTATTGTTTGACTTTTCTGTTGCCAGCCAGCAAGTGCATTCCAACTAACACTTCTACTTCATGGGCTGATCTGGTAAGTATTAAGTAAGCAACATCTATACAGTGCTCAGTAGCTGCTGGTAATTATTCTGTTTCAGCTACTTCACTATTTAAATCATTTCAGTATAAATGTGCCTTGTCCCCTCAATAGACTGTACGCGCCCTCAAGGCAGGAATTCCCACGGCCTTGAGCAATTTGTCCCAATGCATAATAGGTATTCAATAAAGTCATTGGTGAGATGGCTGCCTTTTCCTCTTTAGAGAACATCAGCCCAAATCTGAGTTTTGACCTCAACTTTATTCCTCTTCATTCCTCCATCTATTGCTTTAGCTTTTAGCAGCAGTGCCAGCTTCAAGGAGATATTTTTCTATGGTCTTTTGTTTTTTATTAATTTTATTGTGTATGTTTAAGGTACACAATATGATGTTATAAGATACATATAGATAGTACAAAGGTTACTGTAGTGAACAAATTAACGTATCCATCATCTCACATAACCATCCATTTTTTTGTCTTGTTTTTGTAGCAAGGGCAGCTAAAATCAACTGGTTTCGCATGAATCTCAAATACAGTACAATTTTATTACCCACAGTCCTAATGTTGTATATGATGTCATCCTACACGTCTCTACTTTGTATCCTCTGATACATCTTCCTGTTTCCTTCCCACCTCCACCCCACCCCTGTCCCCTGACCCTGGTAACTACTGTTCTCTATCTCTGTATATTTGAATTTTCTTTAGATTCTACATACAAGTGAGATTATGTGATATTTTTAGGTGTCTGGCTTATTTCACTTAACATAATGTCCTCCAGGCTCACCCGTGCTTTGGTAAATGACAAGATTTTATTTTTTTTAGGGCTGAATAATGTTTCATTATATCATTATAATCATCGAAATAATTTTTCAATACCACAGTATCGTTATCCATTCGTACACTAACAGACACTTAGGTTGTTTCCATATTTTGGCTATTGTGAATAATGCTGCAATGGACGTGGGTGTGCAGATATCTTTATGAGGTGCTGTTTTCATTTCTTTTGGGTGTACGCCCAGAAGAGGGATTGCTGGGTCATATGGTAGTTCTATTTTTTTCTATGATCTTATTTTTTTGTAATATTTGCCCCAGTAGCCACTCAGTTAGGCCTGGTCTTCACAGTTTCCAAAAAACGAAAGGATGTTTGGGAATAATCTTGAAAACTGCCATTTCTCACACACCAGTCATCATGGGATGATTGTCAGGATTTTCACCTCTTTAGGAGAGCTGTCTATGGCTTATTTCTTTCTTTGTCCATTTTCTTAAAGAAAAGAAACACAAGTCAGAGTCATTACTGAAGAGAAAAGTCAAACTTTAATCATGCTCCAGAGACAAAAAGTATTACAAAAAGGAAGTGTTTAAGTGGGAAATATCCACCTATAGAAATAAAACTGCCAGCAACTGAACCTAACTGTGAAATCCAGTTAATGAATGTGAGAAATGGTGAGAAGCTCTTTTGCCATTAAGTCCCTGGCAAATGATCCTTGATGAATCCAAATTTGCACTGGGATTTGGAACTTTCCATGTGCTTGTATTTCATCAGCTACTTTGAGTTACTTTTAAAGAAACACATTTTTAATGAGAAATTTTTGACAGAGAATGGAGGGCAGATGTAATTCTTTGGAACAATTATTTCCTTTGTTGATGGCTTTTTTTCTTTCACAGTGCCCACTTGCAACTAAATAAACTAGTAATTAAAACTCTAAATTCACTCAAAATTACTGTCCCATCAAGTCACCTCCAGAGATCCTTCAAATGTCTTTGTGGAAAGAATGTCTTTATCAGAGATGCGATGTGCTAAGATAGAGGGCCTTAGATTTTTCTAATTTGGAGTCATAAATTGGTAATATGCAGAAACCTATTAAGTAGTTTAAAAAGTACCACACAATGAAATAAAAATCCAAGGCTATAGGAGAGTTTAATCACATTGGGGGTGGGGATGGAAAGGCTGCTTTTTAAAAAAAAAATTTTATACAAATTACAAACACATTGAAGAGTTCAGTGACATGTATGTTACAGACATAGACCAACACACTTCCTCCAGTGCCAACATGAAACGTTGTCTAATTTAGCAACGATGTAAGTGTATCTTTCAGGGTCTGTCCCTGAGACAGAGTGTGTTTAAGTCTGGTGTCAACTCGTCAGTTGAGTCTTTGAAGCTTCTTAAAGTGATTCAAGATTGACCTCCCCTCCCCCATCTCCGCCTGGCATTCCCCACTTTCCCAAAAGGCACCTCATCCTTCCAACACCACAGGCAGGCAACTTCCGAGGGTAAAACAGGCTGGCTCTTTTCATAGCCCACTTGAGCCATTCCTCCGTCATTTCTTTCTCATCTGCTCCCTTCTGATCTTTTATGAAAACTGCACTGTTTTCTCTTTATCTGTCACCAGGTCTCCTGACTTCCATTCCCTTCTCGCTCTAATCCTCACAGCACAGTCCTTCCAAATGCATATTCCTAAGGGCAGCTGGTAAATCCCACCCCCTCCACTCGCCCCCACCCCCCACCCCCGTTCCTGAAACTCAGATGCTCACTCTGCCTGCCTAGGGCATTGCACTAGGGGCATTGCAGGGTATAGTCCCTTTTGGTTCAACATGCATCCTCCCCTATTCGTGCACCCTTAGCACCCCAGCCTCATTGAATTGTCCTTAGTTTCCACATGTCTATAGTGTCCTCAACCTTCTCCATACCTTTGGTCATGCTGTTTTCTCCACAAGGAATGAATTCCTCTCATGTCTGCATGTCCAATCCTATCCACCGTTCAATTTGCAATTCAGTAAAAGCTACTCTTTGAATTGGGCCTCAAAGGATGGCTGCAAGTTTATGACATTCCTAGAGCATTCAGAAAATCCCTGAAGTTGACTTCTGTCACCTACAGATTGCCTCTTTCTCCACACAGCTGTTTCCAGAAATATTTTCCTCATTTGCCCACTTCCTGCAATTAATTCTCACCTTTTGTTCTTTTGCTCTTTTGTTTACCAGAGAATTGAGCTGAGAAATGAGTGACATTTTCACCATGAACAGTTCTGGAGGTGTAAGTGGACGTAAGAAAGGAGGCGGTCTACCTAACATCACTTGTAAAGAGTTCATCGCTCATGACTTGAAAGCATTAGATGAAACCTCCTTGAGGTAATAGAAGGTAGAGTGGGAGTATGACAAGATCTCACCTCTGCCAGTAAACCTTAAATCCTCTGGGCATTCCCCTCCTGCAGCAAGAAATTTACACTCCAATTCTATGAGATTTCCTATGAGGAGGAAGGCGAATTAGGAGTAACTGCCTCCCAGAAAGATAGAGTTTTAAAGGTTCCACTGCCTGCCTAATGGTGGATTTCCCACATTGCCAGTATTTTAGGCCAGGTCTTTTGATTGCAAAAGCACTCAAGCTAAAACATACAAAGGGTGGGTATTATGAGAATACATAGGGATCTCGCAGCAGCCCCCAAACAGGAAACTATGACACATCCTGGTGCCTCATGAGAAATAGAGCTGGGAAACCATCATGAACCAAAGTCACTTTATTTCTTAGGACTTATCTGCTTTTCTCAGCACATCTGTTCTTTTCCTCTCTTTTTTTACCATTCATCATTCTCTGTTTCGTTATAGTCTTTCCTCCCCTCAACTTTAACTTGTACTTGGCCTCTTATGACCCCTCCTGTGCCAGCTTTACCACTTCCTAACAGGCTCATTCTCTCAGTGCCCCAATTCTTCCTTACTCGGAGAGCAATGAGACTCATCCACAATCATTTTGAGCGAGGTCACTGACTAGCCTGTGTTGGGCCATCCTTCAATAAGCCTGCTATGTATATGTGTGATGGAGCAGCGGTAATGGGGACAAACAACATAATAACTGTGGCCACCTGCTGTGAGCAGCATATTTTTTTTTTCCTCTTAGAAGGAGGTTGCAGGCTAGGGGACTCTCCCTGGTCCAAATGGTAAAGGGGCTGGGGCTCTTGAGTGTGACAGCCTAGAGGTCACATTAGAGTTTCCTAAATTTTCCTTTACTGAGCATATTTTTGGGAAGCAAAAACATTCTGAATAATCAATTGTGAAAATCCCACAATTTGGGAACCTAGCCTACTAGGCTCATCACTAAGGCCATGTTTCAAACTATTGTCTTATCTTTTCCTGTGGAAAGGCCTTTATAATCACACACTCGTAGAAAGATGGCTCACCTTCCATGACTCTGCAGAATGCTTTAAAAAAAGAGAGAGAGATCTCCCCAACACACACATAATTTTTAGCCTTTAGTCCAGAGTGTTCCTTGTGGAAATAATTGTCAGCATAGGAGTTAACTGCGCACATTTACCAAACAGTGTCTACAAGAAAAGCATTTGCCATTGGAAATCCTGAGGCTTAGTTCTAAGAGTTTAGCATTAAGAAAAATAGTCAAATATGGAGTATTTCAGAATGAAATCCCCTACTCAAAAAAAGCAAATAAATGAAATGAGGATTAGGTACAGAAGCTACACTGGAGAGAATCTTAGTTAACTCAACTCCTGGGTCCCCTTCTGGCATGTTGAGCTGGCAAAGAGAAACCCCCTGATGTCTGTGCCTGGTTATTTAGTTGATAAAGAGCCCGGGTCATGTTTTCTATTCTGTTCCCCAGTTGGCTTCATCTTGTCCAATGGCTACAGTATGTACCTGGCACCCTGGTCAGCAGGCTGACTCTCTGCAGGTCTTTGTTCTCTTTGGAGACAGGTCAGGTTTTGGCAGAGTGATAAAATTTTTTGACCATGACTGAAAAAAACAAAAAACAAAACTAGGAGGGCATATTTCAGTCTATCCATCTGGCCACCTTCACTGGCAGAGGACACCCTATCACCCTTCAAGTTCGTGCTATTCATCCTGCCCTGCAATGATTATAGGAGGACAGTGAAAGAAAACCAAGAAAAGTGACCTCCCTCAATTAGGAAGTGTATTTATTTCATTAAGTCAAAGGGGGAAAAAATGACCTTTTGAATAAAGGTCGAAAAGGAATTTGATAAAAATCCAACACTGATACACAATTTTTAAAAAAATGATTACTAATCTAGAGATAAAGGGAACAAATATATAACCCAAACAAGGTAAAGGATGTCTATAGAACAACAACAGCAAATATTATCTACACGGTGAAAGATTGAGTCTTATTAACATCAGTAATAACATAAGGACATCTTCTCTCGCCATGAGCATTTAACATGCTCTAGAATTTCTAGCCAATGAAATAAGACAATGAAAAAAAAAAAAGATGTAGTTTTTGGAAAAAAGATAGAATTGTTTGTATATGATATCATTGCCTATCTATAAAAAAATGTAAAACAATTAATAGAAAAACTATTAGTCTGAAAAAGAGAATTGAATTGGGCTGAAAGTTATGAAACAGGCATAAAATTTTTTTCCTGAATACAGCAGCAACTCAGCTGGAATTGAATCAGGATGATGGACCGAGCTCGGATGAGCCGACCCTCCCACCCCGATCTTTTTAATAGGACAGGGATGAGCCCAGCAACCACTGGAGAATGGAAGCAAGTCTCGTCAGTGACTAGAAATTGTGAATACTTCTTTGAAAATAAAAACATACACACACACACACACACACAAAAATACTGTAAAGAGTAGAAGAGGACAAAAGAACTTCAACTGAGATTGAACAAAAACAGAGAACGAGAGGGGGCCTTGGATCCATCAAGATGTGATTAATACTTCACAGCAAATTTCACTTTTGAGCTGATAGAAATAGAGCATTTGAAAATTGAATCCAGCAAAATATTAAGAGAATGACATGTTATAATGAAGTAGAGTTTATTCTATATCTTCTCTATAGAATATAATACTCATGTGATTCGTAACAATAACAAATCAAAGTTAAAATATACAAATTTTAAAAGAGCTTAAAAAGTATTTGATAAATTTCAGTACACATTCCAACTTAAAAAGGGTGGGAACCCTTAGAAAACGAATAGAAGGAAATTTCTTTAACTTAACAAAGGTTATAAGGGCAGAAAACTAGATAATATTAATGCAGAAACATTAAAAGCATTCCCATTTAGATAAGACATACTAGAAAACTTGCCATGCCTGCAGTCATTAAATATTTTATTAGCAATACTAACAAATTAAACAAGATAGAAAAAAATTTAATAAAATATAATAAGAGAGAGGAAAACACATATAATTATTTGTAGATAATATGATTGTCTACATAAAGTAATAAATTAAGGGAATAAATTTCTGAAACTCATGTGAGATGATACATGAAATATGTCTAGTACCAGATCAATACAAAATTTAACAGAATCTCTAATCATCCGTACTAATCATTTAGAAAGTTAAAAGAAAAAAGTACTGTTCATAACAGCAACAAATTTTGTATAAATGTAAAAAAAAATTAAGAATGCTATAAATAACAGAAAAGAAAACCTAAATAAATGGAGGTACACCATTGTTTTAAATAGGAATATGCAGTATTTTTTTAAAGGTAATTAAAATTCCAACAGAAACTTCTCTGAAACTTGACACATTGATTCTAAATTTCCTATAAAGGAAAATGAATGAGAGAAGCCAAGACATTTTTTTTAAATAACAGTAAGGGGGAACTTGATAAATATAAAAAAGCTAAGGTAAAATATGTAGTATTAGCTAATGAATAAAGAGATAGCCCACTGAAACAAAATATGCAAAAATGCCACGCATATATGGGAATTTAAAATATCATAAAGGTGGCATTTCAAATCAGTGGGGAAAGAATAGTCATAATACTGTAAAAAATGTATATTTATTACAGTATTACCTCATGCCACACTAAAAATAAATTTCAGATAAATTAAAGAACAAAGCATAGAAAATAAAATCTATGTTTACAAAGAAGAAAATATCTTTTTATGATCTTATGAATGTTTATTGTGGGACAGAAAACCTGGAAGCCAAAAATGAAAATAATGGCATTGACTGTATAAAAATTTTAAACATATGTGTATTAATGGGCACCATAAAAATGTCAAAGGACACTATAGACTGAGAGAGCATATGACCAGCAATGGCTAACTACTTATAATCCAGAAAAACTAATTACAGATAAGTAGGAAAAAGACAACTCTATTAAAAATAAGTGAAAAATTTGAACAAACAAATTGCATAGGAAGAAATATAAATGGATGATAAATATGAGATTTGCTCAACCCCACCAGAGTCAGAAAAATGCAACCTAACACAATAAAAATACAATTTTTCTCTAAAATGAAAGGAATTTAAAAATTAATAACATCCGATATATATTAATAACATCCAATATTGGATATAAAGCTATAAAGTAATATTCCTATGGGAAGTAAAATTTAAAATCCATGGCAAAACCCTTTTGTCGAGCAATTTGAAAGCATGCAAGTAGCCTTTCCACAATTTGTGAAAATACAAAGAAGCTTGTGTAAAGGTATTAACAGAAATGTTTTTAATTGCCGTATATCTATTCAATAGATTCAAGTCTACTGATTTCATAGGTGCTTCTTTTTACCACTCCTTATTGCCACAAATGTATGAAGTCCATCCTAGGCCAAGGGGTTGATTTTTCAATTTCCGTTGCTGAGAGTCCAGGAATCCAAGGGACACAGAAAAGAACAGCAGAAGTCACCACCTGCTTCATCACCCAGTCTCAGCAGCAGTTTGACTATTCCCGGGGTCACCTCAGAGAATGTCTGCCAACCAGGATGGCTTCAACATGAACGCTGCTGTGACTGGGTGGTTGTGTCATTCCTATGTCCAGTGGATGGCAAGAAATTGGAAAGTGAAGTGAAGATCTGCACTGTTTATTGAGATTCCCGACTATGGATGCAGCACAATGTAAAGAGCATTTATGTAGACACTAAATGGGGGTAAGTGCTGGGGTACATGAATAAGCAAGACACAATTTGTGACCGCAAGGAATTTATGTCTTTGTTTTTCGCTGTCTACTTCAGGCACTTATTGATCGTTGTTATACTGTGGGCAAAAGCTAGTTACTCTAAACTAGTGGTTCTCAAAGTAGGGTCCTGGGACCAGCTTCTCCTAGAAACGTGTTAGAGATGCTGGTTCTCCCCGTCCCAAACCTACTGAATCAGAATCTCGGGGGAGGTGGGAGGGTCCTCCAGGTGATTCTGACGTACACCTAAATTTGAGAATGACTACTCAGAATTCTACAGTAAGCATTTAAAGCAATGCCTAGATTATTTTTGTTTCTTGTAAAAATTTTGCTTAAGGTCACTTGATAATACAAAAGAAAACACCTATAATTTGTATGTGCTATTTGACTATCAAACAGTGGAACACATTTTGCACACATGACTTCTGGAAACATTTCATCACCATAGAGCTACCCTATATAGAATGTTCCTGTAGCAGAATCTTATACTTATTTACTGCTAGATCAATGCATGATTATTTCCTGAGCTCCTATTATCTGACATTGTGTATAATGTTGCAACAAACAAATTCATACATACAGCTTTTTTTCCTGAATTAATTCCATGGGATAAATTTCCAGGCATGGAATAACTGTGGGAGGAAAAAAAGAATAGAGACATCTTTATAGCTCTTGATGCATGTGCCCATACTGCCTTCCAAATGGTTTGTCCTCAAAGGATGCCAGCTGTCCTGTGACTGCAACAGTTTCATCACCAACTTCCCCACATAGGACATAATCAATCGATTCTGAGGGGTATAAAATGTTGCCTCAGGTCTGCTCTGTTCTACTTTCTCTTTTTTCTAATGAGGTGGTACATTTTTCCCATGTGTTTCTTTAACACAGTCATGCATCTCTTAATGGCAGGGGTATGTTCTGAGAAATGTGTTGTTAGGTGATTGTCCTTGTGTGAATATCATAGAGTGTACTTATACAAACCTCGATGGTACAGCCAACTATACACCTAGGCTATATGGCATAGCCTATGGATCCTACGTGAGTAACGTGTTGTGCTATGACATTGTAACATCATTAGTTGACAGGAATTTTTTAGCTCCATTATAATCTTATGGGACCACCATTGTATATGCGTTTGTCATTGACCAAAACATCGTTATGTGGCACATGACTTCATTTGCATTGCCTCTTGTGTGACTCCTCTGTGATGATTCCTTAGTTATCAGAGATAATAGTTTTAAAAATATCCACTCAAGAAGTCCCTGCTAGACTCTGAAAACATAACTGTATTCCAGGTGTGTTCCAGGTGTATGAGAGTATGGAATTAAGCTCCTATAACAAAAGAAATCACTCCTTCATCTGAGCCACTGGGTACAGCTTCTATAATAGTATCTTTTTGAGTTTGTCCAGAGCTTCTGCTAGCCCAATACAGTTTGTGTAAATTATTTTAAAAAAAAAAAAAAAGTCTCTTCCTGGAGTTGCACTCCCAAGCCCTGGGCATGAGGTCTCCATTTGCTCCTGAGCCCAGAGGTCCTTGAACAGGGAACAATCTGCTTGTCCTTATCCCACCACCCTGTCTGTCATTCCAAGTTCCTATGCAGAACTCCTGATTTTCTGAAAACCAAAACAAAGCAGGAAGAATCCTGTCATTTCTCCATTTCTGTGGCCTAAGCTTCCTGCATGGCAGCTTCGGGTTTAAGGGCAGCCCCACCACTTCTGGTTGTCTTTTCTATTGTTTGGAAGGAAGCTCTGTGCTTAGACAGGTTGGAGCCTAGTAGTGACCCAGGAGATGGAGGTCTTCTCCTGCCATGGCTTTTGAGAGGAAGTGCTGTGTGTGCTGCCATCTCCCAGGAGTGAGAGTAGAGAGTCTGTTGCTAAGGTCATTTCAGTGGAGTCTCAGGAGACTCCCTGCAGTTCTCCCTCCTGTGAGCTGTGGCACCTTCCAGGAACTCTCTATCTCTGCCTCATCCCGTCCCTGACCGTTGACCTCTTACTAAGTCTCCTTATTCTTCCAGATCTTGGCACTCATCTATACTGTCAGCATAACACACTCAAGCCTTTTAGCTATTGCTCTTTCTCCCTCTCTAGACAGCTAAACTTCTAAATGAATCCTATACAATGTCTCTATGCTATGGTCTGAATGTCTGTGTCCCTCCAAAAGTCATATATTGAAAGGCAATACCCAACGTGACACTGTTGAGGTGGGGCCTTTGGGAGGTGATTAATTCGTGAGGGCTCCACCCTTATCAATGGCGCTAGTGCCCTTATTAAAAAAAAAGTTGAAAGGAGTTGCCTTTCCCTTTCTGCCATGGAAGGACACATAGAAGTCACTGTCCATCAGGAATGGGCTCTTGCCAGACATCAAATCTGCTGACATCTTGATCTTGGACGTCCCAACCTCCAGCACTATGAGAAATAAATTTCTATTGTTTATAAATGACCTGCTCCGAGGTATTTTGTTACAGCAGCCTGGATGGACTAAGACACTCTGCTTATTCACTCTCCAGTCACTACTCAGCCATGGTAATCTGCTCCCCAACATGATTCCTCTAGAACTATCCTTACCAAGACCACCAGCTTAACTCCTTAATTGCCAAACCCAGTGGACATTTTTCAGTCCTTTTTTTAATTGGCTTAGACTTGAAACTGTGGATCATATCTTCCTCCTTCAAACTCTCATCACATGAGAATGTGTATGCTCCAGAAAGACAGGGGTCTGCTTGTGTTTTTCACTAATGCATCCCACGTACCTAGAACAGTGCTTGGCCTATAATAGTCACTAAATAAATATTTGTTGAATTAATGAGTTATTCTTTCCTGGTCCTCCTGCTTATCTGGACATTCTTTCTCAGTGTCCTTGTACCTTGGTATTCAGCTGATATTCAGCTTCAGCTTTGTAAGGCCAAACAACTGAATGCCAACTTCATTGTTATTTCTGGCATCCCTGAACTTGTGCATACCAATAATCATGCATAGCATAAGTTTCCATCATATTGCATCACACCATAGTAATAGAGAAAAGGCATGTCATTCAGGTTTCTTATTAATATCAAAATACTCATTTTCAAATATAAAAATTCCAGATGTAGTAACTTAAGGTGAAAAATTTTGATTGCTGTATATGCAGAAACTGTCAGTTAGTTGAAAAATGTGTATCATTACAATAGTAAAATCATAATATGACAATTGTAAAAGCTGTCTATTTCATGTACAAAAATAATTAAACACTTTCAAATTGTTAAATAAGGAAATATATTTTGGTTAACATATGTATTAACTGAGTAATTTATAAATGTAAATGGTATGTCAGCTAGATATCCTCAGCAAGAATATTAGGTCTTTGGGCCGGCCCGGTGGCGCACTCGGTAGAGTGTGGCACTTGGGAGTGCGGCGGCGCTCCCGCCGAGGGTTCGGATCCCATATAGAGACCGGTCCACTCACTGGTTGAGCGCGGTGCGGGCGTGACACTGAGGGTTGCAATCCCATTACCGGTCACGAAAAAAGACAAAAAAAAAAGAATATTAGGTCTTTGAATCAAAGAATTTTTTGAAGTTTTTAAAAAGTCAAAATAGTAAGGATACGATATAATTTTAGTCTTTGTGTGATTTCTTGGTATACTAGCATTCATAAAAGTAAACTAAATCACTTTCAAGAACTATATTTATATTTTCATTATTTAATTGCATTAGACCTTTAGTATTTTAAGAAATAGTCCTATCTGAGATCCTTTCATGTCTTGCGAGGATAAATTAAAAGGAAAATGTCAACTCTGCCACCTCGAATTTTCACAAGTAGCAAGCTCTCCAAAATTTAGACCCAACAAGTTATCTTTGGTTCAAACACAAGAAAAAATATGAAGGATACAAAGAAGAAAATATTATAAAATGATGGAATACCCCCAATTATCTTGCTCCTCTACTGACCTCAGCTGAAAGCAAACCACCATTTAGCATTGTAAATGTGCAGATCCTTGACTACACGAGACATCTAGGGAGAAACAGTACTAAGGAGGGATTGTTTCTATGCTATAATATCAAAGTTTTCAAACTCAACTACTCAATTTTTAAATTAAAAAAAATAGCAATAATAATTACATTTAAAAATAAGAATTCAAATTTATTCTTCTATGCCAGAACTTCATTCTGTGATAATTAATTAGTTTTAGGTCAAATAAAACTCTTAACACTGGGCCATTCAGCACAATTGCCTATTTGTAAACCCCTCTTTCTTTGATGACTCCTGAAACATTGATATGTCTATGACATAAAAAAAATTAATGCCACAATCATCAATATGCAGACTGTGGGATAAGGCGAATAACTAGTTTCCTCAACAAATAAATGTAATCCTTTAAAAAAAAAGAAAAACAAGATGAAGGATGAACCTGCAGACTGAGACCTAATAGTTATATGAACTAATTTCAATATATAGACTTGAATAGGGTCATGACTCAAACAAATAGCAAAATAAGTAAATTCATATTTATATATGTATATACAAAATAATCCAGAAAATTTAAATGCTGACTGGATATCAGATTCTATTAGGAGAGTATTATTAATTTTTTACAGGTGAAAAAGGTATGAGTCCTTATTTTTTTACAGATATCTATTGAAATGTTTATTACTAAAATGATACAATTTGGGGGATTTGTTTCAAAACAATCTAGGCAGAGAGGAGTGGGACAGGAGCATAGATGAAACAAGTTTGGCTGTGAGTGATGGGTAGCTAGCCACCAAGGTGGCTCTGAGTGTCCCCACCTCTTGGTTTTCATGCCCTTGTGTGTGATCTCCTCCCACATTGAGTAGTGTTGACCCATCTAACCACAATATATTATGGAAATGAAGGTTCTGACTTCCAAGAACAGGTCATAAGTATAGCTTCTGCCTTCTTATCTCTAAAATCACTCACTTTGGGAGAAGACAGCTAACATGTCATGAGGACACTGGAGCAACACTATTTTCTCCACGTGGAGAAATCTACATGGAGACCTCCTGCCACATCCAGCACTAGCTTGCCAGGCGTATGAATGAACCACCTTGAAAGCAGACCTTCAAGCCCCAGTCAAGCCTTCAGATGACCACAGCCCCAGTCAGAGCCAAGTCCTCACAACTAAGCCACTCCTAGATTTATGACCTACCTCAGCTGTGTGCAATAAGAAATGTTTATTGTGTTAAGTCACTAAGTTTTAGGTAATTTGCTATCTGCAATAGATAACTAGTAAAAATGAAATTGTTAAAGCATGGTGATGCGTACACAAGGAGTTCATTATACCATTCTCTCAAGTTTATACATGTTTGAAATTTCATACTAAAAAAAAATTTAAGGCCAATACTAAAAAAAAATTATTGATATTTCACAGAAGTCCATTATCTTTTTTTTTCTATACACTCTACTTTTATACTTAAATGAATGATCTCATACCTTCATAGCCTTATTGTCTCCCAAATATTTTTCTCAATCCTAGACTTCTGTTCCACGAAGATTCATATACCTAGCACTTATGACAAATTCAACATTTTTTAAAACCAAACATCTCTTCTCCCAAACCTGCTTTTCTTATGGTGTGTCCTATCTTCATGAATGTCACCATTGTCCAACTAGGTGCTCAAGTCAGAAACCTGAGAGTCATGCTGGACTTGGCCTCTGCTCTCACCCACACAGCCAGCCCCCTTCCAGGATGTGCTGGTTCTATGTCCTGTGTAGCTATTCATTACCTCCTGCCTCTTCCCTATCCCCACTTCCACTGTCCCTAGCTGACACACGTATGTTCTAACATCAACACTTTATCTCACTCTGTGTTATTAGAGTAGGCTAAGCTATGGCAGTAAATCCAAATACATGATGACTCAACATAATCAATGTTTACTTCTGGCTCACATAGCAGTCCAGATGTGTTTTAAGACAGTAGGGAGACTAGTATCTGCACAACTTGGTTTCTACAGTCTCACCCCACTCAGCCAGCAGGAGAAAAAGCAGAAAACCCAGCATATGTGAGGTTTTAATGGACCTGGACAAGATGTAGCACAATTCACTTCTGCACACATTCCATAGAGTATAGAAATTTCTATATGAGGTCACACATCCCCACCTACCTATGAGAGAGACTGAGAAGTGTGGTCTAGCTGTGTATCCATGCAGAAGAAAAAGTACATTTTGGAAAACAGCTGGTGTTCTCTGCCAAATATCTTTTATTTATTCTTTCTTTGCATTGCTACCAGAGTGGTCCAACATGGAACCCAGGTCATATTTGGTGAGTGAGTGAATGAGTGAGTAAGCAAGCGATAGGCAGCCATTAAGATTCTCAAGATTCTCTACTGGCTCCTCATCAATTGTAGGGTAAAAATGGTAACTTCTTGTCATTTTATCAAGGCCTTTATTGCTCTGCCCCTGATTACCTTCTCAGCCTCATTCCGTGTCATTCTGTCCCTCTTACATAGTGCCAACTAGACTGGACCATTTGCCATTGACCAAGTAAGCCATGCTCTCACCTATGTTATGCTTTATGCACACTTTTCTTCTCACTTTTCTACCACCAAAACCCCCACCCCTCCCTCAAGACTCCTGTCTTCTAGGAGGCCTTTACCACCCCACCTCCACTTCCACCCAAGGCAAAGTTAGAGGCTGACTCCTTCTCCAGGTCTTCAGCACCTTGCAGTGACCTCTATTCAGTAAGTGTCACTTTATTCTGGACTTGCATAACCCACGTCTCCTGTAGGAAGTGAGCTGATTCATAGAGAATTCAGTGGGTGTACCATCTATTCTCTTTTTATCAGCAATGGGGCAGCAACCTATTAGGCAGTCTTAACATTTTTCATTTTAAATCCCATCAAGTTGTAGAATTACAGCCAAAAATAAAAATCAACACATGGAGACAACCACAAAGACACATATACAGTTTCCTCTTGTTTTGGGTAAGTGGCACCATCAGTATTATCCGGTTACCCAAGCAGGAGCCTTAGGAATTATCTTATCTCCCTTTTCTCCCTTCATCATTTACATTTAGGTCTAATCCTACACAGTCTATATCCTTGGTGTGCTGTTCCTCTTCCCTCTATGGGCTCTGCCATGGCTAGTGAAGCCCTTCTCTCCTCTTCTCTCCTCTTGACTGAGCTTTCTCTCTTCAGTCTCTTGCTCCACACCACATTTTCATGTGGTGTAGATCTGAACAGAAACTTTCAGTGACACTCTTGCCAGTACTATCCGATGCTAACGCCTCATCCTAAACACAAAGCTGGTCTTGGTCAGGTCCCAAACTCTCTCCAGTCTCATCCCCCACACTATTTCCATTCACTATTGTTTTAACCCTACACATAATTCCTTGAGTACAACATTAGATTTTACTCCTTTAAGTCTTTTACCTTCTCTTTCCATGTGCCCTTCCTCCCCTGTTCTTCATCCTGCCTCTTCCTACCGTAAACCTATTCATCACGAAGTGGCTCAAATAATATCTTTTTCCAAAACCATTCCCATGCAGAGATTCATACAACCCGCTCCCATAGAATTTACTGTAGAGAGCTACTACGGCAGTGATCACATTCTAGTCATGGTTTATGTGTCTCTTTCCCAGTGCCCATCAAAGGTGTCACTTTTCTCCTGCCCTGCTCTGTATTACAGAGAACTACCTTCCCTAGGTGCCCTTTCCTCTAGCTCTGAATAGGTTTAGCAAGTGAAAGACACTGGTGAGAGATTAGAAAGCTCCAAGGCTTGCATAGCCAAAGTATTACTCTCCCCTTCCCCTCAGCTTCCCAAGATGTTCTGGAAATAGCGCATCTCCTCCTTAGCTCCTCCTCCCTTTGAAGGACTAAGTGCTACCAGTCAGGCCCCACTGTGTTCTACCTCTTTCTGCAGCCTGGATTCCTGGACTCTAGCAACACTGCCTCCTCCTGCTGTGCCTCTGGCCCAGCACTAGCAGCTTCCTGCTGCGCCTTTGCCCCAACACTAGCAGCTTCCTGCTCATACTAATCCCTGGGTCGCCCCACCATCCTCTTCGGCATCTCAAGTAACCAATTCCCTGTATTAAATTCCCTCTGACTTAAAATGTAGAGTGGTTTCTGTTTTACTGACTGGATGCTGACTCGTACACACACACACACACACACACACACACACACACACACACACAAAATAGTGTTATATCACTAATAAATTAAGATCCTCAAAGGCAAGAACCATGTATGCAATCAGTGCTTAATAAACATTCATTTAAAAGATAAAGTAGAGTCCTGTTAAGCTCTGTCTTAAATTAAGCAAAATTCCTACATTTATAATTTTACATATTAGGAGAAAGAAAGAACCATGTCCCTAGAGAGGTAAGTGACTCCCACAGGCAGGTGTTCACAGGAAACATTCTAATTAGACACACCAAGAAAGAAAGCAAACCAAAGGCAGGGGCCTCTACAGGAGCAGGCTGAAAATTCTTCCAAACTAACCCTGACCCCTGGCCTTCTTTACTAAGACCAACCGGTATTCCATTAAAAAGTTTCAGCCACAAAATGGGGCATTCTTTGCCTATGATTCATATTACCCAGAAGCCTCCCGCTTCCTGGAGTTTGTGTTAAGCAGTAGCTTCCAAAGATGATAATATTTGCCAACAATCCCTGGGGCACTCCTTTACATTTTCCTGAAACAAAAAGGGGATTACTTTGTCCATATTTCTCATTTCTACAAGCTTTTGCATATGTATCAGTCCTTCCTCTTCTGGCATTAAATAGCAATATATACCCACTAAATTATGAGAATTACTCCACTGTCTGTTCAACACCAATTGTCAGTTAAGGTTGACAAACAGGTTTCCTGACTCTCTTAAACATCTTACTCAGCATGTGGCTACTAAATTCCCACTCATTTTAAGAAACACCAGTCATAGGCAGACAGTCAGAATTAAATACTTAAGAATTTGATGTTTAACAGCTTCCCATAACCACCTACTCAATTCTGTATTCCTGCATCATCATCTCAACCAATAGTCTTCGAAATTCTGTAAAGGGAAAAAAATGGTGCTGCGATGATTATCTATCTAACCAAATCCAATTACTCACTGTTGATAACTTGCTATTTTTCTTCTCTGGCCTTTTTTCATCCCTTTTCACATCCCAGGAGTGCACCTTATCTCACTTGTCCCTGGCCACAGATTAGTGTGTCAGATTCTGGCTTTCCTGCAAGGCCCAGTTCAGATGCCAATATGTCCTCTATGAAATTTCCACGATGCCACTCTGCCCAACATACTATTTCTGTATTCCATGTAGTCTCTTCTCTCACATTCTGCACTGTTCTATAGATATTACTGCATATGTCGTAACTTTCCTACTGCCATGCAAGTCCCTTAAAGACAACAAACACATGCTCCTATTATGTCATCCTTAGAGGACCTATTGGGTTTACAGAAGATTCCCATTCAGTGTCTAAATGAATACATTTTTCCTACATATAAACTGCTATACTAGGTAAATGCGTGCTTTAAATGTTTTAGGTTTTTTATTAAGACAGATTTGGGACAATGTTTTTATAATCATTTGTAGAATACTTGATGTATATAATATAATCCAACTTCCACTATTCTCTAGCTCAGGGACTTTCTTTGCCTAGAAAATTCTTACTCATCACTGGAAGACAAGCTTCTTGAGGGCAGAGACTATGTCTCTATTATTTCCTTCTATGTCCCCTGTGTGCCTGATATACAATAAATACTCAATACACATATAACAAATTAACCCAGCTCTGTTTCTTTTTGTTTTGTTTTTGTTTGTTTCTTTAAAGGGTTTTTATTTTATTTTATTTTTGTGTGTGTGTGGCTGGCTGGTGTAGGGATTCGAACCTTTGACCTTAGTGTTATAACCAGCTCTATTTCTTTCAAAAGCTTTTCCTAACTTCCACAGGATTCACTTATGCCTGATGCTACATATATATGTGTATATATACATATACTCATAGATATGTATATGTATATATTTTTTCTTTGAATGATTCAATAGAACAATCATCCAAAGAAAGCATATTATCTGTATTTTATAGATGAAAAAACTGAGGGTCAAAGACCTTTAAGTAATCAGGTTACAAGCTGAATTCTAACTCAAGTATGCCAATTCCACAGGGTTCTTTTTAATACCCTTCAGTGTCTTTTATCATGTCAGGAGGCTTGAAATTTTCCTCACTTTCCAAAACCAACAGCATAGTAATATAATCCTTCCAGGGTTACAATTAATGTTAATATCTGTATTCCTTTGAGATCTGTTTCTTTTTCTGTTCTTTACTTTGTGATACACTCTGCTTGGGAATGCTTCTGCCTGTGATGAGAGCTTTCATTCTAGTTTGGTACTGCTTTTTCAGTATACGAACTAATAATGTATTTTTCTTGGATTTCTCTCCATTTTTATAGTTTAATAAGGCTTCAAAAACACACTGTAGTTTTTTGGTTTGTTTTTTTTTCTCTGCACTCACTTCCTTTTTAGTGATCAGCTCTTTCTTATGATGGTCCGTCTCTTTTCTAATAATATTTAATTTAGCATAAGTTGGCTAGTTCTCCTTTTCACCTTTTTTTAATTATACAAGCAATACATCTTCATTGTAGAAATATTAGAAAACACATATAAAACAGGAAAATATTGATAACTAGAAATATTACCACCCAAAAAAACTACTAATATTGCAGTCTCCATCCTGCATTATTTTTACCTATATGAATATATTGTATATATGTATATAGATTTTTAAAATAAAAGTATATTATACACATGAGTCATTTTTCATAAAAAAATTGTCATTTAGTGTTCTATGCATATTAAAAAAGGGGTTTTTTCCAAAGAATAAAATTTGTTATATATTCAAATACATGTCATTAATTATACTTATTCAATTTCTCTATAAATATATACTTTTTTGTATATTCTTTTGTCTCTTTGCTTAAAGACTCAAAAGAATATGCTAACATTCCCCACCACTATTATCTTGATTTTTTTCCTTCACATGTTACAAGTAGATTTTGTACTATATATTTTGTCATTATGTTGTTCAGTGTGTGTAATTTCACTACAGTTAGATATTTAGTGAGGTTTGTATACATCAATGATAAAACAGTAATCCTTTGTTGATTTTTATAAGAACATAAAATATTTCTGTGTTAAGATTGGGAGTCCTACTTTTGTTTGTATTTGCATGGCTTAGTTTTGCTGATACTTACATTTTTAACCCAGCATCTACAACCGTTCCTGGTACATGGTAGGCACTCAATAACTTGGTTCATTGTTTCACTGAATCAATAAATACTAATTAAACTTGCTTTGTTACCTCACTTTAGATATCCATTCTAGATAGCATCTTATTAGATTTTGTTTTTGATAATAGATGGTTTTATTCTATTTACGTTTTTTAAAAGTAATACACACTTGATTCTATTTTTGTTATGTTGTATGTTTTTAAATATTTTGTTACCATTTTCTAACTTTTATCTGTTTTTTTATTTTTTTCCCTCCAGTAGTAATTTGGAATGTTTTAGTTCTACCACTGGCTATCTTTTCAAAAACTATTTAAATCCATCCTTCTCTTCAATATCCTCAATTTACATCATAAATGAACAGTATCTGCTGACATCTCCTATGAAATATACTCTTTTCCTATTGCCTCTCTTCTACCTGCCGTCTACCCAGTTTGGGGTGGTATAATTTGAAATTTTTGTCCCAGCATATTGTTGTTAATGTTAACATTATATATATGTTTATACTATGTATTACTTTTTTGCACAGTCAATCTTCTTGTTCAATAATGTGATTTTTGCAACCTATTATGGGACCACAGATTCACATGCCCTGTTCTAAATTTAATGGTTTCAAGGCTCATTACCATCACCAGCCTTTCCATACCATGATTTGCCCCTTTAAGAGGTTTTATTTATTTATTTATATGTAAACTTTTGGTTGGCTGGCATTACTTTTTTCAGAACAGGTGTATTGTGTAGTATACATTTTGAATCCTCAAATGTCAGAAAATAACATACTGTTGCTTTGTGAATGACAAATTGGTTGGGTGGAGAATTATTGGGTCACAAATATTTGTAGATGCTTCTTCACTGATATTCTATAATTCAAGTTTGCAGAATAGAAGTTTGAAATAAACCAAATATAATAATTATACAAAAAAAGAAAAGTGTGTGTGTGTGTGTGTGTGTGTGTGTGTGTGTGTGTGTGTGTGTAAAATCAGGCACAGGTAAATCCTGAGTGAGACAGAAAATGCTTTTGATAGATTCAAAATCAAATGGTGGAATAGGAGGACCCCAATATCACTCTCTCCCACAATCAACCAATTTACAACTATTAAAAAACAACGACTGCCAAGCTGGGGCCGCTAGAGATCAGGGGAAGAGGAGGAGAGAACTACAGAGTTTGTGAAGGCAGGAGAAGCCACGATGAGAGAAAAAACCATTCCAACTATTTTGAGCCCTGACCACTTCAAGGCTGGCCCTGGTGAGCACAGGGAGCAGGAGCTGGCAAAAGCCCCAGCTGTGCCCTTCCAATGAAGTTGTTTGGAGGCGGCAGGTGAGAAGAGGGTGTTGGTGGCCCCCAGGCCAGCAAGACCACTAACAGGGTTCCTGTGGACCCACATAGGAGCAAGGGGCCACAGACAACTGGAAAAAAGAGCCACTCAGAGGCTGATGAGTCATCACAAGGAACCAGTGCATGGCCCACCCTATGATCTGCCCCATGGGAAGTGTTTGGAGTGTGGGGGTTGGGGGTGGGGGAGATGGGCCCACTGGGGCAACACTGGGGCACCGCATGGACAGCTGATCTGCCCTCCAGTCAGCACAGAACCACTCAGTGGAGACTGATCTGGAATATAGAACTTCAGGGGATATGGTTTGCTGAGAAGAGTCAGGCCCAGAACAGAGTTTCCACACAACCCAGGTGTATCAGATCTCACAAAACCTGGAAGTACATACAAGGTCAACAATTAAAACCTGAGCTGTGGGGCCAGCCCGTGGCTCACTCGGGAGAGTGTGGTGCTGATAACACCAAGGCCACGGGTTCGGATCCCATATAGGGATGACCGGTTGCTCACTGGGTGAGCGTGGTGCTGACAACACCAAGTCAAGGGTTAAGATCCCCTTACCGGTCATCTTTAAAAAAAAAAAAAAAAACCTGAGCTGCACAAAAAGCCTTCCCCAGGGAATCAGCAGCAAAGCAGCAATTTAGCCAACAGGCTCAAGTGCTGGTCCCCACAGGAAGTTCCTCCACTTTAGAAGTAAGCAAAAGACAACAAATTAGTTCCAATGCAGAGTTTAAGTGGTGTGAGCAGCTAATAATCCAACACAGAACTGAAAGAAAACACAAAACACCCACAGATCGGAGACAAATTTCTGATATTAACCAGTAAAGTTCTAACACCACCAAAGAACACCTATAAAACCTAGAAGGACCGGAAGCCCCCCAGGCTCCCAACCTGGGGTTTGGGAAAGGGCCAAGGGCTTTAGCCACACCTCCCTGACACCGCATCCAGCTCAGCAATGACCACCAGGCCACTGCTGGAAGTACTACAGGCTCCTAAGCTGGGGCAAGATGGGGCTGAGGGCCTTAGCCCAACCATCCCGGCATCGACATCCAGCCCAGCGATGACCACTAGGCTGCTGCCAGAAGCACCCCAGTTTCCTGAGCTGGGTTGGGGGGCCAAGGGCCTCAGCCATGCCTCACTAACATCTGCATCCAGCCCAGCAATGACCACCAAACCATGCCTGGAATCACCCAGGGCTCCCCTCCCGGAATGAGGGGCGTGCCATGGGCCTCAACCATGCCCCACCTCCCTCCTTCCTCCTCCTCCCCCCACTGTATTCCCTTCCCCTTTCTCCTCTCCCCTCCCCCCAACTGCTCCACAACATCTTAGAATGTAAAAAATTAATAATAATAATTAATTAATTTTTTTTTTTAAAGAAAAAGCTTCTGAGAGAACCAAAGCTGGATTTTGAACTAGTAATTTGGTATATATATATTGAGTTTCCTCCATATACCTCCAGACACAGAGGACATAGTGGGAAACAGTAGAGACACAGCCCCTGCCCTCATGAAGCTTACGTTCTAGCGATGAGTAAGTTTTCTAGGCAAAGTATAAATAACAAATTCCTTAAAACTCTAAATTCAAGGAAGTCACCAAGGTATTTTTAGGTGTTGTTAATTTTGTCATTAATTTTATGTCATGCACAGATCTAACTGCATCATTCTTTTGTTCAGAAACATTTTGGGTCCATTCGTTCTCTCTCTTTTAGGATCACCATTTATCCACACATTACACAATAATTTTTTGTCTCCTGCGTCTACTATATTCCTTCTAATCCTCTAATCGCCTGGCCCTTTTCCTCTGCATTCTCAATGAGCTGCTCTTACTCATCTTTGACTCAACCGATTTGATTCTCCGCAGTGTTGATTCTGCTCTTTATTGCTTCTTATGCCATCATAATATCTATTATGGTCTTCCTTGTTTTCTTCTTTTTAGACTTACATTCCCCTTTTATTTTTATTGTGTTATCATAGCACCTTTATCTCTTATTCAGAGAATTCACAATTTCTGTAAGTATCCTGAAAATGCTAAGCAAATGTTAAAATTTAGTTGTCCTTCCTGGAGTATGCTCAACCTTTGGTTTTGAAATGCTGGAAGAATACTCTAATTTTACATGGCATAATTTTTTCATATATTCCATTTTTGGTTTGGTTTTGTTCTGTTGCTATTTACTTATTTTTGAAACCACTTATTTAACTAAAAAATATGTATTGCAGATCTCCACAGTGCAGGCACTGGGAGGGTAATGGTGAAAAGAAAAACTCCTAGCACTAACTTGTAGTTCCGTCTTCTAGTGTGAACAACTTTAAAGAAGTAAGCAAACAAATATCCAATATGAATTTTAACTGGGAGAAGTTATTGAAGAAAAAGAAGGGAGTTGATGTGGCTTAAATGTTTGCCCTTTCCAAAGTTCATGTTGAAGGTTAATCACAAATATAGTATTTAAAAGGTGGAGCATTTAAAAGGTGATTTGGACCATTCGGGAATTAATGGGTTAATGAACAATTGGGTTATCATGGGAGGGGCACTCGTGGCTTTATAAGGAGAGCAAGTGGGCACATTGACACACTCTTGTTCAGCTTCTTGCCATGAGATACCCTATGTCACCACAAGATTCTGTGGAGAATCTCCACCAAGAAGAAGACCCTCACCTGATGTGTCCCCTCATCCCTGGACTTTCCAGCCTCCAAAACTGTAAGAAATAAATTTCACTTTCTTATAAATTACCCAATTTTAGGTATTCTGTTTTCAGCAAGAGAAAATGTGCTAAGGAGAGTCCTATGAAAGAGGATACCTTGGGGAATCTGTTTTCAACTGGGTGATTCACTAGACTTCTGAGAAGTGACATTTAAGGTGAGACTTGAAGGATGAAAATGAACAATGCATGGGAAGAAATTGTGTAAGAGTGAACTAGGCAAAAAATACCAGCACACGCAAAAGCCCTGAGTCCAGAGACACGCTTGTTCATCTCTGCCCTAATCATTCTGCAGGAGATAAAGTTAAAGAGGTTGGCAAAAACCAGGTCATTCCCAGTCTCGCATGAGCTTGTATGTTTTTGGAAATGCAATAAGAAGTTAGTAGGATCTTTAGGGGAAAAGGGCTAACATGGTCATATTGATGCTTTAAATTCACTAGGACTGCTCTCTGGAGGATGCATCGGAAAGGAAAAAAATAGGAGCAGGGGACCAATTAAGAAGCTGTCAGTAATACCAATGAGAACTTATATTAGTTTGAATTAAGGCAGAAAGATCGAGTTATATTTTGGAATTAGAATCTTAGATTAAATGGATTGGATTAAATGTGGCGGGAAAGGGTTGTTAAACAAGAGGAAGGAATTACAGATGGCCCTTCCCTTAACAATGATTTGGCTTATGATTTTTCAACTTCATAATGGTGCAAAATTGTTGCAATTTCAACGTACTTTGAATTTTTAATTTTGATCTTTTACCAGGTTAGCAATATAAAGTATATGAGATATTCAGCACTTAACTACAAAACAGGCTTTGTGTTAGATGATTTTTCCCAACTGTAGGCTAATGTTGTGTTCTGAGCACGTTTAAGGTGGGCTAGGCTAAGCTATGATGTTTGGCAGGTTAGGTGTATTAAATGAATTTTTAACTTGTGATATTTTCAATTTGTAACAGCTTTATTAGGATATAACCCCACTCTAAGTCAAGGAGCATCCAGAGTAGACTTTCGGCTTGAGTAACTGGGTGGATAGTGCCACTATTTATTGAGATGTAAAAGACTAAAGGAAGAACTGGTTTAGGGCTGAAACTCGAGAGTTCAGTTTTGGAAATATCAAGTTTGAGATGCATGTGAAAAACAGGCAAGATTGAGACTCTAAGGAGAAATAGGGGCTAGAAATGTAAATTTGGGAGTCATCAGGATACAGAGGCATTTAACCTAATCTGCATGGATTTGGAGCACCTTGGGTAAAGGTATAGAGGGAGACAAGTAGGTAGCCAAACTACACAGACTGAGGGACTCCAAAACTTAGACTTGTTTTGAAGAAGAAAGAGGTGAGCAGAGAACTTGAAGACAGTGGAGTCACAGAAGCCAAGAAAAGAAAGTGTTTTAAGAAGTAGTGGTCAACTTCCATTTCAGATGACAAAGTCAGTAGTTGGAGGAATTAAAAGTTATTTAAAAAATCAATAATTGAATTTTGTTTTTTAAATGACAAAGTCCAGATACTTCAGCACACTTTTCAGAAGTCACCTCCAAACAACAAAGAGAATGAGAACAGAAACACAAATTCCAACGTGGATGAATGCTGGAGACCACAGAAATATAAAGATGGAAAGAGATGGAAGAATAGTAACTACCTATCAGAACCACAGAATGTAAAACTTAAGTGTTTGCAGTGAGAAATATGGATGAGAAGAAAGTCATTTTATTCTGTCAAATCCTGAAAAGATGCAGAGAGTAGAGTTGTTCAGTATTGCAGAATGGGAAGTAAAACTGAAAGCAGAGCTTGGTGATTTGGGATCTCTTGCTCCTCAATATGAAAAGAGAGTTCCAAACAAACAAGTTGTAAAAAAGGAACTTGAAAGAAAAAAAGGTGGAAATGCAGAAGAAACTTTGGAATTTTAAAAACTGTAATTGCTCTCCTCAGAATAAGAATATATTGTTTATAAAACAACAGGAAGCCACATAAAAGAAAAATTCAAAGAACAAGAATGAGATCCTGGAAATCAAAATATAACGAAAAGTGCTTTCAAAACATCAATAGCAGGATTGGAAGAAAAAATCAAGAAAATACCCCCAGAAAGTAGAACAAGTAGAGAAAAGATTATTTATCATTAAAGTATCAATCCAGAAGAGGAGTTCCAGAAAGGGTGAAGAGAGAAAATGGTGAAAGAAAATTTATTTTACACACTCACACATTCTTAATTCCCAAGATTAAAGGACATAAAACTATAAATTCAAAGGGTCTACTGTTACACAAAATGAATTGTTAAAGATCCCTAGGACTCACGATCATGAAATTTTAGAACACCAAAAAGAAAAAGAAAGCACTAAAAGCTTCCAGAGAGAAAAAACAGCTTCCTTAAAAGTAACAGAAGTCCAAATGCTATTTGACATCACAACAGTTACATTAGAGGTGACAGCATGGTATAAAGGTCGGGGACCTGGCTGACTAGGTTTGAATCCTGACTCTACTTCCTACTAGCAAGGTGACCTTGACAGAAAATTCCTCCTGGGAGAATGGCGTTAATTATGGTACCTACCTTATAGTGTGATTATGGGGGTTAAATGAGTTCATATATTTAAAATGCTCAAAACAGTGTTCCACAACTAAAATTGCTATTTAGGTATTTGCTAAATAAACCTTAAATGGACAAATTGAACAAGTCTTCCAAGTTCTGAGGGTAAATGAGTTGCCACCTAGAAGTCAATACCTAACACAAACTTTTAAACAGGTATGTAAATAGAAAAACAGCTTTTCAGACACACAAAATCTAAAAGAAAATTCATTTTCTCTGTACCTTTTCTCAGGAAGCTCCAGAATTATGAGCATCACTAAAATTGGGATTAAGCCAAGAAAGAGAAAGATACAGTAGCCAGGAAATAGGGAATCTAACATAGGAGAAAAGCAAATGAAAGTCCCAGAATGACAGCAGGACAACCCACCTAGAGGACAACCAACGAAGATCAAAGGAATATCTTCAAAAAAATAAATGGAATGGATAGGTCCCTACCAGATCTGACTATGCGGAACATTATACTGAAAGGAGGGAGAGAAATTAGCAAAGAGCACAAGGTACAAGAAAATAAATAAGTAAAAATAAATCAGGCAATTACTAACTATAGGAAAAACAAGAAGTTGAATAAGAAAGGAAACCATCAGTACACTACTTGGCAAAGCAGAGAGCAGTATTTATTTAGTCTAGTGGTGCAAATAATAGTGACTTAACTAAAACAGTGATATAACTATACCTGAAGACTGGAAAGGGATAAGAATTGGGGGCTGGGGGAGTGTGTGTGATAAATGGCATCTACCAAAATAGGAAGTCAATATAATCTCTAAAATTAAAAAAGAATAACATATTATTTAGAAATATGGAGATAAATACTAAACTGAATATTTTCTCCAAATAGTGTGGATGGATTCTCCTTGAGTCTCCTTTCCGGCCCTGGGCACCACTTAAAACCTACTCTTAATCCAACTGAAGGACTGATAATGTGCGATCTCATCACCATTCCAAAAGAAGTCTAAAATAGGCTGGAGAGAACTGGAATCAGACCTGCCTGGGATCCAGTGGGGATGAGGAAATTCATCTTTGTTATTTGACTCCCCTGTTTCATCCTGTCATAGGAAGGCAGTTTTCGATGTCTAATTTGCTGTTTGGCTTGATAAGCACTCTCGCTACACCCATCCATCGGGGATGTTTCCCGTCCACATGATGGGAAAGCGGGCCCTGACAGTGCTCCTCTTTGGGAAAGTCCTTATCTGCCTTGATGTGAAGGCCTACGTTACTGAGAATATCGATCAAAGAAAATTTCCAACTAGCTTCTTGTTGCTATAAGCTGTGTGTCACACTGTTACTAAAGCCACATCTCCCACCCACACTCTTAACCCTTATTTCTTTAAATTAAGAGGTGCCAGTAGGGTTTCCAGGATTTCCTTCCTTCTCTGTCACTTCGGTCCGGTCCCATTGCATCAGACCTAATAGATTCTCTGAATTTGGGGGAATGTTGGTTGACACCATTTCTTGGTTTCAAAACAAATTAGTTGGGGCACATTGTTTTTTGTTTTTTTAATGTTTCTTGGTTATTTCCAATTCTGAAAAAATTCAGAAACTTATATTTAAGCTACCATGTTTCCCAGAAGTCTATAGCAACTGGCAAGGTTTCTTGATTCTCCTCAATGTGCTTAACTCATGTCTAAATACTCCCGTAAAATGTATAAAAGTGCAGTATATTGAAAATAGACCTTTTCAAATTAACAACCTAAAAAGGGCTTATGCTTTAATGTAGATTAGATAGTGCCAACTGGTCCTTCATTGATTCAATTAGATATTGTTAAGAAGGATGTTTAAAATTCTAATACAAACAAAATGTGGTATATCCAAAAATGAAAATATTATTTAGCCACAAAAAGGAATAAATTCATACAACACTGATAAAACTCAAAAAAAAATAAATGAAAGAAGCCAGACACAAAAGGCCATATATTGTATAATTTTATTTATATGAAATGTCCAGAGTAGACAAATGTATAAAGACATAAAGTAGATTACTGGTTTCCAGGGAATAAAGGAAAGGAAAATGAGGAATGACTGCTAATGGATATACATGATGAAAATGTTTTTGGTGGGTTCTTTTGTTTGTTTTTTTTTTTTTTTTTGGGGGGGGCGGTTTCAGCAACTGGCCAGTACAAGGATAAAAACCCTTGACCTTGGTATTCTAACACTGTCCTCTAACCAACTGAGCTAACTGGCCAGCCCAAAAAGGTTTTGGAATTAGAAAGTGGTGATGACTGCTCTACTTTCTGAGTATAGTAAAAAACAGTGAAGTGTACACACTAAAAAAGTGAATTTTATGGTATGTGAATTACATCTTAATAAAAAATTCTAATGCAGTCTCCCTGGGGGCTTGAGACTTTTTGAAAAATTTTAAGCCATAGCATGGCACATCAAATACAAAAAAGAATCCACAGAATTACGTAGAAAGTTCCAAGCCCTCATGCTTACTTAAAGGTGTAAATACAAATAATGAAATGAAGATATTATTAAGTGGTAAAATAAAAAGTAGTCCTGAAATGGGTACAGTCTGCTACCATTTGAATTAAAAAAAGGAAAAAAAGAGAATAAATTTTTTTACATATTCATAAAATATCTTTAGGCAATACATAAACATTGGTAACAGTGGTTGTCTCCGATGAGAACTAAGTAATGTGTAACAAGGTAGTAAGCCTTTTCACTATATATCTTTCTGATTTTAAAACATGTAAATGAAATATCCATTCAAAATAAATTGAATTTAAATTTATTTTGCCTAATTATGCTTTATAGTTACAAATCCAATCTTCAACTATAATTGTGGATTTGTCTATTTCTCCTCTCAGTTCTTTAGATTTTATTTCATATATTTGAAGCTCTGTTATCAGATGCATGCACAATTAAAATAGTTATGGTTTATGAGTTGACCTCCTTATCATTAGGAAGTGTTCCTGGCTAACCCTTGTAATATTCCTTGTTCTTAAGTTTACATTGTCTGGTGTTAATATAGCCACTCTACCTTTCTTTTGATTAGCAGTTGCATGGTATATATTTTCCTATTCTTTCATTTTTAACCTACCTGTGCCTTTGTATGAAAAATCAGTTATAGACAGCAAATAGTTGAACATTTTTTTAATCCAATCTGACAATCTCTGCTTTTTAGTTGGATCATTTAGACCATTTACACTTACTGCATTGTTAATATGATTAATTTAAATCTACATCATTGCTATTTATTTTCTATTTGTTTAATCTGTTCTTTGTTCCCTTTTCTTCTTGCTTTTTTTTAGATTATTTATTTTTATGATAGCATTTATCTTTACTAATGGCTTAATAACTATACCTTTTTGTTTTGGTTTTGGTGTGGTTTTCTAGGGTTTACAAAATGCATCTTTAACAAATCACAATCTACCTACAAATAATATTATACCACTTCAAGTATAGTGTAAGAACCTTATAAAACTATACCTCATTTCCTCCCTTTCATTATTTGTACTGTTTCCAGTCATACAGTTTAATCTGACATATGTTATAAATTACATTGTACATTGTTACTATTATTATTATTTTAAATAGTCAATTATTGTGATGGTTAATTTTACATGTCAACTTGGCTGGGCCACAGTGCCCATATATTTGGTCAAGCATTACTCTACATGATTCTATGAGAGTGCTTTTTGAATGAGATTAACATTTCAATTGGTGAACTTTGAGTAAGCAGATTACCCTCCATAATGTGGCTGTGCCTCATCCAGTTAGTTGAAGGCTTTAATAGAACAGAGACTGACTTCCTCTGAGCAAGAAGAAATTCTGCTAGCAGACTGTTTGTGATGGTTAATTTTATGTATCAGCTTACATGTCCAAATGTTTGATTAAACATTACTCTGAATGTGTCTGTGAGGGTGTATCTGGATGAGATTAACATCTGAATCAATAAACTGAGCAAAGCAGATGACCTCTCCAATGTGAGTGCACTCACCCAGTTTTTTGGAAGCCTGAACAGAATAAAAGGGAGAGGAAGTTAAGGAAGAATTCATTCTTTGCCTGTTGGGCAAATCTTTGCCTGTTTGGGCAATTTTCAAGCTGGGACAATGGTCTTCTGCCCTTGAACTTGAACTTATGCCATCAGCTCTCCTGGTTCTCAAGCCTTCAGACTTGGACTGGAACTACACCACTGGCTCTCCTGGGACTCCAGCTTCTACCTTTAGACTCAAATTGCAACTCTCTGTGGGTCTCAAGCCTGCCAGTCTACCCTCCAGATTTTGGACTTACCAAACCTCCACAATTGTGTGAGCCAATTCCTTAAAATATATATGTCTATCTATCTATCTATCTCTCTCTCTATTTATCTCTCTATCTGTCATATGATATCTATCTATCTTGTGACAGAGAGATAGTTACACAAATAAACACACATCACATTGGGTTTGCTTCTCTGGAAAACCTTGGCTAATACAATTATGTTTATAGAAAGATAAAAAATGGGAGAAAATGTCTTTTGTGTTTACCTATAGTCTTACTATTTCTGATGCTCTTCATTCCTTTGTGTAGATTCAAATATATCATTTTCTTTCTGCAAATTTTTCTGCAATAGATTCTTTCAGTTTTCTCTGTTCTGAAATAGTCTTCGTTCCTCTTCATTTTTTTTTTTTTTTCCTTTTTTGTCTTTTTCCGTGTCCGGCAACGGATCGCAACCCTCAGTGTTGCCCCCGCACTGGACCAGGACCGGCAACAGGATCGCAACCCTCGGTGTTGCTCCCACGCCTTGCTCAGCCAGTGAGCGGGAACCGGTCTGCATGTGGGATCCGAACCCTCGGCAGGAGCGCCACCACGCTCCCAAGCGGTGCACTATAGCAGTGCGCCACCGGGCCGGCCCGTTCCTCTTCATTTTTGAAAGATATTTTCACTGGATTTAGATTGTTAGGTTGACCTGTTCTTTCTTTTTCATCTCTTTAATGATATCATACCATTGTCTTCCAACTTATACGGTTTATGACAAAAACCTGCTGTCATTCTTTTCTTTGTTTCTCTCTAAGGTGTCTGCTATGGTTTGAATGTTTGTTCCCTCCAAAAATCATGTTGATATATAATTACCAATGTAATGGCATCAGGAAGTGGGGCCTTAAAGACTTGATTAGGCCATGAGAGCTCCACCCTCATGGGTGGGTTTAATGCCTAACAAAAGGGCTTCCAGGAGTGTATTCTCACTCTAAGTGCTTCTACTTTTCTGCCATGTGAGGAACAGTGCTCCTTCCCAAGAGGACATGGCATTCAAGGCACCATCTTGGAAGTAAAGACTGGGCCTTTATCAGACACCAAAACTGCCAGTGCCTTAGTCTTGTATTTCCCCACCTCCAGAACCGTAAAAAATAAATTTCTGTTCTTTATGAATTACCCAGTCTCAAGTATTCTGATACAGCAGCATAAAACAGACTAAGGCATTTGTTTCCCCCACTCCCCCACCTCTGGCTTCTTTCTAAGATTTTTCTGTTTGTTGCTTGTCTTCAGCAACTGAATTGTGATGTAAATTGATGTGGCTTTTTTTTTTTTTTTTTTTTTTTAACTTTCTTCTTGGGGTTTTAAGAGCTTCCTAGATTTTGGGGTTTTTTTTTTTTTTTTTTAACCTTTCTTTTGGGGTTTTAAGGCCTTCCCTGATTTGGGGGCTTTTTTTTTTTTTTTTTTTTTTTAACATTCTGCTTGAGGTTTATAGAGCTTCCTAGATCTGTGGGCTTTTTTTTTTTTTTTTTATCAAATTTAGAAGTTTTATATTGATTATTTCTTTTAATATTTTTTCAGCTCTCTTTTCTCTTTTTGTGACACCAACCATATATTTTAGATTACTTGATATTGTCCCACAACTCACTGAAGCTCCAGTCATTTTTGTGTTGAGTATTTTTCCACTGTGCTTTATTTTAGATAACATCTATTGCTATGCTCTCAAGTTACCTCTTTCATCTACAGTGTCTGATTTGCTGTTAATCTTATCCAGTACACTTTTATCTTAGATATTGTATTTTGGGGCTCTATAAATTCTATTTATGTCTTTTTTAATATATTTTCCATTTCTTTCTCCATAAATATTCATGTTTTCTTTTACATTCTTTATAAGATTTATAATAACTATTTAATATTCTTTGTTAATAATCTGTTCTTAGTGATCGATTGTTTAATAAACTTTATTTTATACAATAGTTTTGGGTTCACAGCAAAACTGAGTGGAAAGCAGTCACTTAGTCCTGCCACCACCAACACGTAGTCTCTACTACTATCAACATTTCACACCAGGGTCATAAATTTGTCACACTCAATAAACTAGATTGACACATTGTTATCACCCAAAAGTTCATAGTTTACATTAGGGTTTACTCTTGTTGTTGTGTATTCTATGGGCTTAGACAATTGTATAATGACATGTATCTACCATTGTAGTATGATACAGAATAGTTTTACTGCCCTAAAAATTCTCTATGCTCCAAGTATTCATTCCTCTCCCCCTCTTCCTGGCAATTCCTGGCAACCATTGATCTTTTAACTGTCTCCATAGTTTTGCCTTTTCCAGGAGGAATCATATAGTTGGAATCATATAGTCATATAGCTGGAATCATACAGTATGTAGCTTTTTCAGATTGGCTTCTTTCAGTTAGTAATATGCATTTAAAATTTTTCCATGTCTTCTCATGACTTGATCATTCTTTTTTAGCACTGAATACTATTTTACTTTCAGGATGTACCACAGTTTATTTATTCATTCACCTGCTGAAGGATATCTTGGTTGCTTTCAAGTTTTGGCAATTATAAATAAAACTTTATAAACACTAGTGTGTATGTATTTGTGTGGACGTAAGTTTTCAACTCAGTTAGGTAAATACCAAGAAGCATAATTTCTGGATCATATGATAAGAGTGTGTTTAGTTTTCTAAGAAAATGCCAAACTGTCTTCCAAAGTGGCTGTACCATTTTGTATTTCCACCAGCAAATAATGAGAGTTCCTTTAGCTCCATCTTAACCAGGATTTGGTGTTGTAAGTGTTTTGGATTTTCTCCATTCTAATAGGTGTATAAAGTTATCTCACTCCTGTTTTAATTTGCAATTCCCTAATAACACATGATGTTCAGCATTTTTTCACATGCCTATTTGCTATCTGTATATATGTTTCAATGAGGTGTCTCTTTAGATCTTTTGCCCATTTTTAATTGGGTTGTTCATTTTCTTATTGTTGAGTTTTCGTAATTGTTTGTATATTTTGGAAACAGTCCTTTACCAGGTATGTCTTTTGCAAATATTTTCTGCCAGTCTGTAGCTTGTCTTCTTATTCTCTTGACAGTTATTTCACACAGCAGAAGTTTTTAATTTTAATAAAGTACAGCTTATCAATTATTTCTTTGATGGACTGTCCCTTTGGTATTGTATCTAAAAAGTCACTGCCATACCCAAGGTTATCTAGATTTTTTTTTTCTATGTCATTTTCTAGGAGTTTTATGGCTTTGTATTGTAAATTTAGGTCTATGGTTCATTCTGAGTTAATTTTTGTGAAATACATAAGGTTTGTGTCTAGATTCATTTTTGATGTCTGGTAGTTCCAAGATCATCTGTTGAACAGACTGTCCTTTCTCCATTGTATTGCCTTTGCTCCTTTGTCAAAGTTTAGTTGACAATAGTAACATGGGTCTATTTCTGGCCTCTCTGTCCTGTCTCATTGTGTATTTGCTTATTCTTTTGCCAATACACACTGTCTTGATTACTGTACATTTATAATAAGTCTGGAAGTCGGGTAGTGTCAGTACCTGACTTTGTTTTTTTCTTCAGTGTTGTGTTGTCTATTCTAGGTCTTTTGTCTCTCCATATAAACTTTAGAATTAGCTTGTTAATATCCACAAAATAACTTGCTGGGATTTTTGTTGGGATTGCACTGAATCTATAGATCAAGTTAAGAAGAACTAACCTCTTAACATCAGCCTTCCTACCCATGACCATGGAATATCTCTCCATTTATGTAGTTTTTCTTTGATTTTTTTCATCAGAGTTTTGTAGTTTTTCTCATATATATCTTGTTCCTATTTTGTTAGATTTATACGTAAGTATTTTATTGGGGGGAGGGTGCTAATATAAATGGTTTTGTGTTTTTAATTTTAAATTCCATTTTTTATTGGTGATGTACAGGAAAGCAATTGGCTTTATACATTAACTTTGTATCCTGCAACCTAACTATAATCACTTACCAGTTCCAGGAGGTTTTTGTTGTTGATTCTTTCAGATTTTCTACATAGACAATCAAGTCATCTGCAGAAAACGACAATTTTATTTCTTCCCAATCTATGTACTTTTTATTTTACTGTCTTGTCTTATTGCATGAGGTAGAACTTCCAGTATGATGTAAAAAAGGAGTTGTAAGAGGGTTCATCCTTGCCTTGTTTCTGATCTTAATGAGAAAACTTCTAGTTTCTCACCATTAAGCATAATGTTAGCTATAGGTTTTTGTAGATGTTTTTCATCAGGTTGAGGAAGTTGCTCTCAATCCCTAATATGATGAGGGCTTATCATGAATGGACTATTGGTTATTTTTTCTCACAATTATGAGTCATACTTATATTTTCCACATTTGGTGCACTGAATGTAAACAAAGGTTTAGACACATGTAACAGAAGAACCATTTGGCAAATAGCAAGTTGTCCAGGGGACTGGAAAGTAGGATGAAGGAAGATGAAAACAGAAAGATAAACAGCAGCCAAACACAAATCTTTGTATGCTATGCTAAGGATTTGGGGGGTTACTTGGTAGAGGTACCTGGGTTTGTTTGTATTGTAATGGAAATGATAGAGTATATAGAGAAGAATCACTAAAGAAAGAGAGATGATTGCATAAGAAAGGTTTGAAACTACTAAAAGAGACAGAATTCAGGCAATATGAAGAGGTTGGTTTTTGAAATGAGGAAGATCTTTTATTTTATTGTAACAATAAGAAAGTCCCAGAGCATTGGCACTGATTCTCATAGGTTAATAGATTCTGTAGTAGAGGATATGGGTGTTTCCATATGATTATTTCAATGCTGTTCATAAAATATAAGTTTGAGTCACTCACCAAGATATTGGAAGTTTGACGAGTGAGAAGGCATAAAATAGTTATCTTTAAGAATGAGAAAGTAAATGTATGAGGAAAGAATAGAAGAACTGCTGGATAGTGATAATGTCTATTTTTGATTTGTGGGAACTAATGATGTCCAGTGAGACCAGTAAGCACAGCTGTGTATTTTACCCTAAAATGTTTAGCTGCCAAGGTGTGGGCATATAATATATGAATAACTTTGAATTTGCTGGGGAAATGACAGAGAAAGAGAGTGTCAAAGAAATTGAGAATGTGCTACAGAGAGTGATTGTAATGATGAATCAGGAAATGGGTATGAAGATATGTCAAGATATAAGGGGGGGTATGAATAATGAAAGAGAGCCATGGCCAATGGACTGGAAGTCTTAAGAGGGAGAAATATGCTGGAGTAGAAATAGTACAAGAATAAGTGAGTGAAAATGTTGGAGGTGGTAGAGAGTAGGATGCTCAAAAGAGAAGTTTGGGAGACATTTGATAACTGGAAATAGCAGGATCAGGCCTATGACAATGGGAGCTGGAGGTTGAGGTGGGGAAAGGAAAATATCAATGGAAATGATTGGACCAGGGAACTGTGAGTCCAAGGAGTTGAATACATAAACTACCAGGAATTGCAGCAGGATTAAGAGGTGGGTGGGAAAATAGTAAGATGGATACTAAAGTCATCTGTGAA
The DNA here is from genome assembly GCF_000696425.1 of Galeopterus variegatus. Lineage (NCBI taxonomy): Eukaryota > Metazoa > Chordata > Mammalia > Dermoptera > Cynocephalidae > Galeopterus > Galeopterus variegatus. Next base: position 166,262 of record NW_007727353.1, read on the forward strand.
GAAGAGCAGATGACTAAGAAATTGCAACATGAAGGAGTATTGTACTGTAAAGTTTAAAGGCATAAACTTCAAAGGAGATGTGGGGGTTTTTTTTAGGAGGACAAAAAAGTGTTGAATTATTTGGAAGAGACAATGTGGAGCAAAGTCAATGCCTTTCCTATCACCCCCACCTCAACCAAATCTTGAATTACGTGAAATGAAAAGGTAAAATCAGCTTCCACTTGAGAAGGAAAGCAGTGCCTTTTAGGGGCAGCCAGATATCAGTTATAGAGTGCTAATAACAGTTAATACCATGAATCGAAGAAATCACCAAGGCAGACTGTTGGTGTGGAGGAACAGATGGAGAATATGGGAATGCTGGAGAGCACCGACATCAAAATCTCAGCCTAATTTTAAATTATTTTTTATTAAAATAACACAAGGATATAATTTTGAACCTCAAATAACACTATAATGTCTATAATGAAAAAAACAGATCCTTACTTCCACCCCTCTTCGTTCTCTGGCCTTATTCTCCAGAGGCAATGTCTCAATTCTTTCTCAGCTATTCTTGTTTTCTCTGATATATACCTACATATTTTTAACTAAACATTATGCTTCTATCTCTTGATTCATCAAGTTTAGGTTTTAAGTATTAGCAATTGACTTCACATTGTGGTGGATGAGGTCTTAGCTCCCATATATCCAATCTTGTTTAACACTTCATTTTTTCTAGAGTTGAAAATTACCCCCATATTTTCATTTCTTTGATTTCCAATGTATCTGTAACCTTTTTTTTTTCCAAAATGTTTCAAACTTTCTGTCATCTACCAACAATAACTTTTGCATACACTCAAAGACGTTGGTTCCATGTTACTTCTCCGGTGACCTTTCTCTTTGAAAAATCCACGTTCCTGCTTCTATCAGGACAGGTTTTTCTCTAGACCTGCTACACAGCTGAGGACTCCCTTTTACTCTTTTCCCTCCCCTTTCCCAGATCTCATGTTTTCCTCTTTGGCACAACATATTCTCCCATATCTTTCCAGGAAAGGTTGCATTGGGAGATAAAATTTCTGAACCCGCAAATATTTGACAATTTGTATATTCTACCTTTACACTAGCTTGATAACTTGAGGAGCTATAGAATATTTCCAGATTGTTATATCATTTCACATATGTGATTTGGAATGTGCATTTGTATCTACATTAATATAGTAAATATTGCAGAGGAAAATGAGTAAGATGTGACGAAGTAGAGACAAGGGTAGATTTTCCTTTATGAACTTGATTTTAGAAACAGAGAAGAGAATGATAACTAAATAGAATGCAAGATAAAGAAGGCTTTCTGTTTTTCTCCCTTTATTGAAAAAAGATGAAGGGATTTAAGAAGTTTTTTCACACCCAAGAAATAATCCAAAAGAGAGTAAAATGTTGAAAATAAGAAGAGAAATAGATAATCCAATAAAACATGACCATTGACTTGGGAAAAGGAGGAATAAGATCACAGTAGAAAAGTTAGCCTCACACAAGAAGTTAAATATTTTTCCCTTTAAAATTAGCAGGAGGCAGGTTGAGGGAGGAAGAGGGTTAGTTGATGACAGGGACAGGAGGGACAAGAAGTTGAGGCAGTACATGCAGTCATGATGGCCTCGGTTTTGTCTCTTCAGTAGAAGGCAAGGGCAGATTCTGAGAGCAAGAGTACAGGAGGTTGGAGGGGTGGCCCAAGCAGGGTGGTGAGGGTGTGGGGACGGGAGGGAGCTGGCCCTACAATAACAGAGTACAACAGGATGCCAAGCAGTGTTGGGGTATGAAAGAAACCGCTACTGACCGTCCAGCACCATTTTAGAATCCTGAGAGTCACATAGCAGGTGCATGGGATAAACACTTCCCTTTTCATGCTGCCAGATGGTCAGGGTCATGTTTGGTTGGGAAAGGCAGAAATAGAGAGAGAGCACATTGGATCACTTTGCACCTAACAGGTCCTTATTGAATATGAAGTTTCCAGTTTTCCCCAAATGGCTCTTCTATCATAAGATCAAGTTGCTAAGGGTGTCCAGACAGCGTACAAATCTGCTTTAGTCACAAGCACTGTGAAATTGCTTCAATAACATGCCGCACAGGTGGTGACAGAAGGCAAGAAAGTGAGAAAATGTTTAACAACCTGTTTACAGGCAAGATATTTTATAAAGGGTTTTTTGTTGTGTATAGTTTTGTCTTGCAAAACATGACTTATGCAATAGCATTGTCAAAGATGTAATTTTAAATTTTCTGGTAGCCATATATTTTAAAAAGTAAAAGGAACCAGGAGAAATTAATCTAAAAAATATGTTAATTTAACCCAATATATTCAAAATATTATCATTTCCACATGTAATCAATATAAAAAATTACCGATGAGATCTTTTGCCCTGTAATTTTCATACCAAGTCTTCAAAATCTGGTGTGTAATTTATACTTACAGCAAATTTCACTTTAGACTGGTCACATTTCAAGCACTCCACAGCCACATGTAGCTAGTGGCTACAGTACCAGATGGCACAGAGCTAGGAAGTTACTCATTGTGAGTCAAACTTGGTCTCTCCAAAATTCTGTTGCTAAGTTCTAGTTATGTTCCTCGGAGTGAGAGAGTACAACTCCAACTTATTCTGGGGCCTTAGAGATGATCTTATCTCGCCTCTTTGACATTACAGATATAGAACATAGGTCTAGAAGTGAAGTAACTTGCTCAAGGTCATCCAGTAAGTTGGTGATAAAGCCGGGATGAGTACTCAGATGTCCTAAACTCCTATGCTCTTCCCATGATGCAATGCTACCTTCCCTCACAAGACAGAGTTCAAATATTTCACGACACTTCAAAATACCCTTGCACTTCTGTTCTCAAGGCAAATTATTTCAAGTTTTCCTCATATGTCACTTTCAGCCCTGCCCTTTGCCTAACAGCATTTTGCATACAGCAGGTACTCTCTAAATGGTTTAATCAAATGAGATTTGTGCAGTTTGTGTAAGCAGAACACTATACAAATTATTATGCAACTGTCTTACATAGTTATTCAAACATTTTAGTATGCACGTCATGTAAAGCACTATGCCAGATGATCAGAGAGGAAGAATAAAATTCGAGATGCCCTACCTAGTCCTCAATGACACCTGGTAATTGCTGAATTATTTTCTAGTGTTCATAAACTACTTGCAACTGAATATGTTAAGGTCTTTTTCTGGGAATCAGTGTTAAACATACTGTCCTTCATTACCCTGAATCCATCCCTCTGGAGAGTTAAGGCAATCTTTTCTCATTTCTGTGTTTCTGAACCTCTGTCCCATTTCCCTTAATTTATCAGAGATTACCACTAGTGATTCCTTTGGCACCCTGAAAATTAATTTGCTTCGGCCTTTTAGGTAAATGTTCTCTTACTTGTTTCTCCCCAAGCAAACCTCTTACACCAGTAACTCTGAAAGTATGGCCCACAGCCTCTGTGCAATACTGAGACACTTTCAGGAAATAAAATTTCAGTAATAAAATTCATGATGTTAAGCAAAAATTCGTATTTTTAAAATCTCATACCTGCCACCATGAACTTGACAGCTTCCTAATATTTCAAGACATTTCTGGTAGGCTCAGCGGTGATGTTAACTTATGTGATTTTTTTTTTTTTTTTTTTTTTTTTTGGATAATGAAATATACATTGGAAAGATCTGCAAAACTCAGTGAGCCAAAATTTTCCAAATAACCCTTGAATGATGTCACAAAATTACGCACGGGTAAAAGAAGAAGATAAAAATGGGCTTGAATAAAAGACTAGAGAAAGTTCACTGAGAGTTTCTGATTGCTCATTTCAACCTATAAGAAATTACAACTTGACCAGTTTGGTAGTACCAAATAAGAATATCTACAGTTATCTGAAAAGGCTCTTAAAATTCCTCCATTTCTAACTACATAGCTGTGTCAGGCCATATTTTCTTCATATACTATAACCAAAACAACATAGCAACAACACAAGTGCAGAAGCATGTATGAAAATCCAGCTGCTTTCTACTAAGCCAAGCATTAAAGAGATTCAAATAAAAAGGTAAAAAATAATTTTTTAAATCCACCTTTATCACTAAAATTTTTGTTTTGGAAAATATAGTTATTTTCATTAAAATATGTTATTTATGTTAAAATGTAATGAGTTTATTATTGTTGTTTTTAAATAAATATTTATCAGACAGTAAATGTCTGTTTTAATTTCTAATATGGTAAATATCAACAATTTATTGAGGTCCTCAATAAATTTTAAGAGCGTAAAGGAATCCTGAGACCAAAAAGCTTGCGATCTGCTGCTTACACTATTCTATCCATTCCAGTTTGAAGACTGTGCTCTTAAAAGAAAAAAAAAATGTCTCTAGGTTTTTATAGGAAGCAGCATATTTAATGTAGTAGTTAATGGCCCGGGCTTGGCAATCAATTTAAATTCTGGCTCTGCCACTCCTATGCCTGCTATGCTCAACAAGTTATTGAACCTGCATTTCTCAACTCCTCATGTATAATATAGATATAATCATACTCTCTACCTTTTGAGAATTAAATAGCAGCACTTGTTAAACTCTTGAGCCCAGAATTATCATTGTCATTATAAGAATTGATACTACCTTTTAAGAGTAATCTGGCTGTAACACAACAATGGAAGGTATTCCAAAGTTTTGAAATTCTCTTCCTTCATCAATATGTCATCTGTCCAAACATACTACCAGCTTAGTTTTTGTCCAAACTCACCTTAATGTTTTCTTGTAACAGATTCCTAGGTACTAGTAGCATTAAACAATGCATTTTTTTCTGTTTTAACATTGAAATGCATGTATTGTTCCTACATGATAGGCCAATTTTTGTATGACATCTCTGTAATAAATCTCATTTGGAAAAAATGTCCTATTGTGAAGGCTGAATCAAAGAGTTAACATGAGCAGGTGAGCAGAGCATCCACCAGGCGCTGACTTCGAGGATGAGCTTGGCGATTACCTAGTGATGACTGCTATGTTTCAAAATTGTTTTTACCGCAGGTATACAACTTAAGGGACCCAATCAGAGGACTTTTCTTTGTCAATGCATATATCACCTTGGACATTGTAAGCATTTGAAACATGTTTTTATGCATTAAGCCTCTACAACACTAACAGAAAATTCTCATAATCAGCATGGTTGTACCTGTGATAATGCTAACTCCTTACTCAATGTATTAGACAAACAGCAGGAACTTCTTCATATGTATCTGTGGGAACCACATAAATGCACTTGGATTAGTGTCTTATTAAGGCTCCCTGTAGCTAATTACAATCAAATACACTTTGCCTTTCAAAGCTTCATCCACCTTTCAGACACTAAAGCTATACTTCAGTATGGCTATTTATCAAGTTATCTTCACGTTTGCTGACTCTTCTGTTATATCTATTTTTCTATTGCCCATCAAGTGTGATTTTATTTCAGATATTGTACTTTTTTGTTATAAAATTTCCATGAGGTTCTTTTTATAATTTGTTTCTTTGCTGAGAACTTCTATCTTTCCATTCATTTCAAGTGCGCTTATTTCACAGGGCATAATTATAATAGCTGTCTTTACATCTGATAATTCCAACGTCTGGGTTGGCATCTCTTGGTTATCTTTTTTCTTGGGAATTGGTCACATTTTCCTGGTCCTACCTAGCTAAGTAATGTTGGACACTGTGTTGTATAGACTCTGGGTCCTGTTAATATTTTCTGAAGATGTTTGATTGATTCATTGATTCAGGCAATCAACCCAGTTAGGCTGAGACTGCAAGTTCTGTCTCACCTTCTGTGAGTGGTGATTCCAATTTCAGTTTCATTTTAGAAGCCTTTGCTATGCTTCTGTGGGTCCATCCTGTGCATGCCAGCTCACGGCTGAGCCCACGACTTGAGGAAGTTCAAACACAGAATTAGAGGGTCCCCTTTTCTATTTCTCTCCTCTTCAAGATTTCCCCAATCCCCTCACTCCCACTGATGCCCACTCTCTTCCTAGTTCCTCTGTCCAGAAAGCTGGATTTCTCTCAATTTTAGCTGTTATGTCATTACCACTGTGCAGCTCCACGGGTGGAACCCATCCTTGGGGCAAAGCTGATAGAAAAAAAAAAAAAAGAAGAAGAACATGGAAATATTCCCATTTGGTTGCCTTTCCAAGTTTTGACTCTCCTTCACAATCTGTCTGCTTTTGTATACTTTACGGAGAATTCTTAGGTAGTTACTTTTTGTGTTTGTGCCAGAGATTTTTAGTTTTCATCAGTGGGAGAGAGAGGCTTTTGTGGCTTTATTCTGCCTTGGGAAAAACAGAAGTTCCTCTGCCTACTTCTCCAGATTGGATCTTTCACCATTCTCCCATCACCTACTCCTCTTTAGCCTTTCTCTTCTCACGGTTTCCTCAGTGGCCAAGTTTGTGCCTACATCAAGCCATTGATTTGCTCCTCCCTCTGTAAAAATCTTTCTCTTAGACACAAAATCTATGATCTTTTCTGACTTCTGCATGACTAATTCCAATTTGACACAATAGGCGTGCAACACACTCTTGTTGGATGGCTAGTCTTCTGCTGAGAACCAATCACTTTAAACAGTCTGTGCATTCTAGTTTAAGCAAAAATAAAGTACAAGTTTATTTAATGGATTTCACACGAAACTAGCAAATCAAAGAGCTCTCATTCTGAGTCTTAATATAAGAATGTGTCAACAGCTTACCATCTTACTTGCCAAAAACTTTGCAAGATCCGTAATGTTGTTTATTTCCTCTTTCATAGCTTTAACAATTGTTAAACATTTCTGTGTTCATTTTTGCAGGATTTATATCTTGTGTTAAAATTTGTTTTTCTTCTGTCAGTAATAAAGGATATTGGCATGACTCCATTACCCGTGAGTCATTTTATGCTTTTGCTTTGTAAATTTGATTCTGTTTAAGGGGTAGTATACATAGTATGATAAAAATAACAGACTGCCCTGGGTTCAAATCCAGTTTCCCACTTACTAGCTGTGAGACTTGAATAATTCAAGCACCCTGCTTTCAGTTTTTGTGCTTGAAATGAGATAAAATCACCTACCCTGATGCGTGGTTAAAGCATGTGAAATGCCGACTGCGGTGTTTGGCACATACTGCAGGCTCAAAGTATTTATTATTTTCCTGTCCCTCTAACAGCCCTCCAGTACTGAGAGTTAGTTTGAGCTCTCCCAGGCTTCTTTTCTTGCTTCTTTTCTTTTCAGCTTCGCTTCTCTCTGCATTTTTTTTTTGTTGTTGTTGTTGTTTTTGTTTGTTTGTTTTTTGGTGTCTAGGTGTCTTTGGTATCTATCACAGAATTCCTAAGAATTTTAAATACGTGTCCTCAGGTTTTCTGAGGTAGAACTATGTTTACATTTTTGGAGAAAAACTCAAGTTGCTTCAGGCTTTCAGGTGCCTCCTAGCCAAGATTTTACTTCAGTAAATCATGTTTGTAGTGAAATTTTTGTTTTAACTTTATTGAATTTTTATAGTAACAATGGCTTCAGACTTCTCCAAGGACAGCTAAACACGTTAAGTGTCTGCTGAGTCTGGCAAAGGGAAATTTACCTTATGTCTACTCTTTTACCAAAGACTAAGAGATATTTTTCCTTTTGACCATTCATTTAATATACAGTATTAATAATCCTAAGAAGCCTATGTGTTACTCATATGATATATGATGGCTATACACAGTGAACAAAGAATTAATTAGTTACATAAAGAACCACTCGTAGTTCCTCTGTAAAGATAACCATGTAAAATGTTCACCTTTCCTGCCAATCATATCTTCATGGAAATATTGGATAAAACTAGTGAGTTTGGTAATTTCCATATGCATTTGTGAAACTTAAATACATTTTTTTTTTTTTTTAAAGATGACCGGTAAGGGGATCTCAACCCTTGACTTGGTGTTGTCAGCACCAGGCTCTCCCAAGTGAGCTAACCGGCCATCCCTAAATAGGGATCCGAACCCGTGGCCTTGGTGTTATCAGCACCACACTCTCCCAAGTGAGCTATGGGCTGGCCCTTAAATACATTTCTTTTTTTTTTTTTTTTTTGTCTTTTTGTCTTTTTTTACTGACCGGTAACGGGATCGCAACCCTCGGTGCCGCACCCGCACTGCGCTCAGCCAGTGAGCGGGAATCGGTCTCCACATGGGATCCGAACCCTCGGCGGGAGCAGTCCCAAGCGGCACACTCTCCAGTGCGCCACCGGGCCGGCCCTTAAATACATTTCTTTTCCTTACATGTAATAAGGTTTGGAAATTTGGGAGATCTCATTTCAAAAACATGATTAAAATTGAAAAGAGAGGTATAAACATAACTATAATTTGCTAAGTGTTCTTCCACATGTCATGATGTGCTCTGATGTCAGTTAATTGTACTAATTTACCTAAGTTTTATTACTTAGAGAGTACGGACATACTGAAAGAGTGTTTTTACAGATTATATTTTTGCTAAGTTTCACACTTTCTACAAGTTACGTTTAACTGTGTATAATATTAAAGAGAAATACATAACTAAGTAAATTATTTCTACTGAGGTATTTCAAGAAGAGTAAACACTACAATAAAAGCATGGCTTATTTCCTTGAAAATTAGCTTTGCGGTCTACTTATCAATGTTTAAAGAAGCGACTCACAACACTACTGAAATGTACTTTCAAATTCCAATGAGGTAGTTTCACGAGATCTTCCAAGTAAACCCTTAAGCCTAGGTGAAAGGATAAATACTTTTTTCTAAATTTACATGACAATTTTTCTCACACTGGGAAAACCTACTCCACTACTTAAGTCCTTTCTAAAGCAAAGTGAAATGTAAAAAAAAAAAAAAAAAAAAAGCGCCCTAACAGTCAACATTTTCTTTCAAAATTTCATGCCCAAATTGTATATACCTTCCTGAAGGGAGGAAGAAACTGATCACTAGTAAAAAATTAATAATGTCCTGGTAAGTACTTGCAAATTTCTACTGTATCAAATTAATTCAATCATACTATTTTCTCTTGATCGCAAGGTTAAGCTTGTTGGACCTTGAAGTGGGGTGAAACAGGAGGAGGTTCCCTCTTTGTGAAAAAATATTTCTTTTGCTATTTAGATATTGGTACTTTTCCAGAGATTTTTGCTTATGAGTTAAGGATTAAAACATATAGCACTTGGCCATAAATCTCACTCCTTTTGTTTCTCGAGTAACTCAAAATTTATAACTCATTTTCCATCAATAAATCACATGGCATTTCCTTTCAGCTTCACAGAAATGTTTAAGGCCATAACAGAAGTTTTAAGTTCTTTTGAAAAGTGATTTTAAGTATTTTCAAAATCCAAACAGAGTATAAGAAAATTATAAAAATGAACTCAACTCTGAGAACAAATAGAAATAGATTGTATAGATTTTACCAAACCAACTTAGAAAACAAAGTGATTTAGAACATTGTGACTACTTTGGGTAGTATTAACTCTCCCTAGATATACCAATAGCAATCTCACGAATTATTTAAAAACTCAGGAATTAATGTAGAGTTGTATAAGGTGAGAATAAAATTTTATAGAGGATTCTGAGTCCATCTCACTGGTTGAAAGGGTGAAAGAAAATTCTAATGCCACTGTTCCAGGAATCTGTTCAACTCTCACCTTCCCAGTGAGGCCTATTCCAAATACCCTATTCAACACTGCATTCTCTCCACACTGCAGTCTAGATCCCCCTTACCTAACTGTTCCACATTTTCCTCCACAGCACTTAATCCCTTATATATAGTATGTTTATAGTTTATTGTCTATTTTCCCTTGCTAGAATGTAAAGTCCATGAGGGCGGGAATCTGCCATTCACCCACTTGTATCTCAACCATCTAGAGCAGTGCCTGACACAAGTGTTCAATAATTACTGAATGACTTGCAGTTTAGAGCCTATTGCATCATGTTGTTTAAAGATGTCATTTTTCATTTTACTTCATTCTCATTTCCCTCTTCCTTGCTCAAGAAACCCTTCCCTGATCTTTCTTTCCAAAGTGCTGTATTAGGATAAAATAAATTGGGCTGTGGTAACAAATTGACCCAAAATGTCAGTGTAAATTGTTTCTTGCTTGTGCTGACGTCTAACCAGTTCAGTGTGGGGAAGGCAGAATTTGAGGGAGTTCTGCTCATAGAGTACTCAAGACCCAGGCTGACTGAGTTGCACCATCTAGAACATGTCAAATCTTTTGTCACTACAGTAGAGGAAGAGAGAAACCGGACGGTACAGGGCGTTTTCTTCATTGCCTTTACTCGGAAGTGTCACATCACTTTCACTGGTATTTCATTGGAATGGACTAGTTACATAGGCCCCATCTAACTCCAAGGAGGTGGAAATTTAGGAGAGCATATGGAATGTTTGGTGATCATCACTGTATCACAAACATCTCACATTTTACAGCATGTAGCATAGATTTTAATTATTTTAGTAAAGTCTGTTTCCTCTTCTGAAGAGTAAACTCTTCAAGGGCAAGGATAAGGTGTGGTGTGTCCGTTTTGATCATTAATGTATTCCAAACACTTGTTATATATAGCAGGGACTTGATAAATATTTTGGATGAATAAAAAGTTTAAAACCAAATAAAACAGTCAAAATAATTAACCTTTTTAATTTTTTAAAGGAAAAAAACTCTCCACAGGAAGGCATTTCTCTTTTTATGTCCATTGGTAGCCAAATGGAACTGGATATAAACATTTCCAATACGCCAACTTTGGTTTAATGCACAACTCTGAAAATACTCATTAATGCACACATCAAGATGCTAGTAACAAAGTCATTAATATCCAAGATTCATTATTGTATGTCAAAGGTCAACCAGGATTAACATTTTCATTACAATTAACTAAAATTCCAGTGAGAAATGTCTGCCTGAATCAAACTATTTCATCTCTGAAGTTGGAGCCTAGCACTCTTCCAAATCTAATTCACCCCCACATATACCACATACAAACACACACACACAAATACACACATGCACACATTTATAAACTGCCCATTAGGGCATGAGGGCAACATAGTGAAAAAAGAAAATAGAAACTGAAAGGGCATTTGTAAACCTAGGATATCATTTGAACTATAGAGAGTAAGCAGAAAAATCTCAAAGGCAGACATACATAATAGCCAATAAGTGATATGCTACAGAAAACCACACTTAAACATCTTAAGAATTTCACAGTTCTAAACAGATTTGGCATGACTACAAGCCTTGCTCCATTCTACACAAACAAAATCATTAACGACAGATGAGAATCCACATACAACACAGCAGATGTTATTTTTAATTTTAAAAAATGAAAAATATAAATCCTTATTAAATATTTCATTTAAAAATATGCAGCTTTATTTTAAAATGTGGTAATGCTTAAAGATGGCAGTTAACTTTACTCATATATGTAAAAATGTTTTTGAAATATCAACATATTGGTTTTAAGTTATACACTGCCCTCAGCTAAAATTTTGGTGAAATTCTTCACCAAAATTCTCAAGTAACTGTCAAAGAGTCGCAGGTTCTAAGCCCACCATAATACTAGCCAAGGTAAGTTTCAGAGCGAAAGCTGAACCATTCATGAAATATTAAGTTTTTGACATGATGAAAGTCACATGACCCCCACACTGGCCAGGTGCAAAAAAAAAAGAGTAACGTGAGCACTTAAGATTAAAAGACAACTGAATGATAAACCACCAGCAGGAGCTTTTCTTTTTTCTTTCTTTTTTTTTTTGCAGTTGTTAAACTGATTTACTCTAAATCGACCAACTGTTTGGGAACTACGGACACTGAAAAGCTCTTCTTTCTTTTCCAACCTATAAGGGAGAAGATAGAAAAGTGATGAAGTTAACTATTAATAGTGTTTCGCACATTCATTTTAACTAACACATAATCCTATATGCAAATATTTAAAATGGCTTTTGAAGAGAAATATCTACGTTAAACTTGTCTATGCTAAATAAATGTAACTATTTTATTTACTTGAACATATATCATCCTAATGCCAACAATATTTAAACATTCATGACTAACCCAGTGAATTGGAAAGGACTCAATAACTGCACGTAATCTGCATTTGTAGCATTAGAAAGTAATCAAATTACTGTCCAATGATGCAGTGAAACATTCTACAGATCCATGATGGAAATACTAAGCTAAAAGGCTTTGAGAGTATCCACAGTATAAATTTCCACTTTTTAAAGAAAATATACACATGAATATGGAGAAAAAATATGATTGTATAGTTACTAAAGTATTACTAACGGCTATGTCTCCAGGTGGTGGGATTGTGTCATTATTTTATTGTTGTTGTGATGAAAAGTTATTCTCAAAATAGGTAACTTAAGAACCAAAGAGTACTACCACCAACTATCTTGTTGTTTCCTGTCTTCACATTACAACTTTTAAAGCTGTCAACCACCATAAATTTGTCACAGTGGCTCCCCACATGCTGATAACTTATAGGAAGAAAAATCTCCTGAAAGATGGAAAAATAGCAAGATTATGGTCATAAAAGAATGATTTACTCTAAAAGTAAAAACTGACAAGCAACGTACTTAGGCTTTCTGTAGCTATGTAATTCTATATAAAAACCAGTCTCTAACATCTCATCTTTAAAAGTTGTTCTCCATTATCTCAATTGCTAATTTTTAGATAGTCTTTAAATATGGACTGAATATTTTTGTTTCCATTCACGAACATTTCTCCCTACACTGGCAATAGCACTCCTATTTAAAAGTTATACCTAAGCCATTTAAGGCTAAGCTTTAGATGTATGGCTAACTATCTGGCAAAAATAGAAGAACTAAAAGAATTTCATGTTAGCAGCAAATTAACTAGATTTAAGGGTCTTGATTTTTCGTAAGCCTTTGGAAGCCTGCATGTTAAACACTGGTGATTTTTTAATTCTCAATGGAAATGGTGATGGCATTCACTGAACCAAGCCAGCTCAAATTACAGTATGGGGAGGACATGATAAAAAAACAAAATTGCCAGTAAATTCCTGTTTTTCAAACATCACCGAAATATCTTCTTATAAATCAGAATAACTTTAGACTACAGTAGTTTTCAACTGTACTTATATCTGATACCTAAAAATAAGAAATTGTGTGAACACGCACACACAGTTCATACTTATCACACATTATTCACATTTACTTTTTAAAAGTCACATGGAGAAAATGTAAACTTGAAATAACATTAAATTCCACTGTTACATTAATGGTCTGCTTTATTTTCAAAACATTTGTACAACCTACACTTTCACTTATTAACTTCCTGTGCTTTGGAAAGAATAGGTCTCAGTCTTTAAACTTTTAAGAATATTAGAAATAAGATTAAATTCAAGTACATAAAGTCCTCTAGACTATTCTGAAATAATTTTTATGTAGCACAAGTCAGGATGAGTAGATGAAGCTTCTCATGTGTTGATGGCAGAGTATAGAATTATAAAGAAAGGAAAAGCCACAAAATTGAAATCTGAAGTATCAAATCCATTCTGGGAATTCTTCAGACATATGGCTAGGTAAAACAAAAATATGCACAATTTTCCAAGAATCTTGAACTTTTTCAGAATTAGAATGCTATTTAATGTGCTTGGAACAATTTATTAAGTGGTGACTAAGACCCTAAAGTAAGTTCTCCTCTTAAATACGAGTAGACAAATACTCTACTCTCAAGCTGACAAAGGCCATGCTTTTATAATAGCAGGCTTTGAAGGACAGCAGGAAAAACAATAAAAAACCCTCACAGAAAACTTCTTAATCACATTTGCCTGCCCATTATCCAAATTTTCAATGGATTTCAGCAATTTAAATTATAAACTCTCATTTAATAAAACACCCACACAATGACAAGAATGAGACTTTAATCAGTTTTAAGTGGAGTTTATAACACTAAAGAGATAAAGGGTTGTTAACAAACACAATAACAAATGGACATCTGATTGGTATGAGGCATTATCCTGTACACATTGGTTTTTTTGTGTATCCTCAGTGCATAGCATTTACACACAGAGCCACTGCTGCACAGCACAAGAGTATCTGAAGAGGCTGAATCAGAGTAAGGCTGTTTTAACAGACTGAAATTTTTTAGTATATATATGCTATATGAAAACAGATTGAACTTTTGAACTGGCAGGTAGGAGGCAACTCTGCCAAACACTACAGATAAAGTCCCCACTTTAGTGCACAGTTCCACCCCTTCCATCTGCATGCATGACACATTAACAGTATTTAAAGGTAAACGAGGCACTTTGTGGCAACCACAGCCATCGTTATGAACATATTGCACAAATTTTCTAGAACTAAACATGTAACTTGTACCCTAGTTTTATTTTTTAAAGCTGAAACATTTGTTGCTGCCGGTAAACTCCACTTAAGTTTTTAACCTGTGCCACAGCAAAGAATGGTGATGCTATTTATTCAACTACCCTTTTATAATTATGGCAAAAATGTTCAAGAGGAGCTACAGAAGACTTGGGATGGTACAGGGCCCAATTGTAAGCTTTCTTAAAAGTGATGCCTTCAAGTAATTTCAGACATGTAAGCTGCTGCACATCCAAAAAGTCTAAGAAAACATTCCAGAAACTCAGAGAGATTACCTACAGAATGCATTTCAGGCTAATTATGAATACTGTCATAAATAAAGTTTTAATTAGGACTTGAAAACTTTTCAGTCATAGCAATTCTTGTCAAATTCTAGGGGAATGGTAACTGAAATAAAGTAAGGAGAGTATGTATAATATATATTTATATATATAATATATATATAATGCCATTTTTCCATTTCCAATGACTACACCATAAAATGTAAGCAAGGCTTCTCAAAAACACTGAAACATTCAAAATCAAAACCCTCATTCAGACCTTCACATTCCAAAGGAAAAATAATAACAGTGCAAAAGCCCATTATAATGTCATTATTTATGACCTGGCCCTCCCATGTTACATACTGGAACAATACAAGTTATGCTTTAATATGCTGTGCCCAAAACTGTAACAAAGAACAGTATTAATAACTATCTTCAAAACATGAATAGTTGATTTTCATTTTAGTCAACAATTTTCAGCTTTTATGAAAGACAAGGTGGCATATAAATTTCAATGATGAGATCTTAGGAATAGTTGTCTCTAACTTTACCAATTTAACTTATGAGCAGTCAATCAATACTTTATATATCAATGTTTAAATATAAATGTGTAAATCCTAAGAGCTTTGTTAAAAGTTTAAAAATTTTATTTGAATGAAACTGACGAGGTATGGAAAATATGTCAACATTATTTACTAAGAATATTTTAGATGAAGTTCTGCCTAATCTATTTACCATCAAACTCTATAAATGCTGTTGTAATAGGTCCTATGCAATCTGTATTTGTAAATTAAGTAGGTCAGACCACAGCTAGTGAACAATTTCAGCACCAGTAAGTTATTGAAAATGAGATTTTACACCATTAAGAAATATAATGGCTGGATATTCAAATGTCAAGGTCAAGGTATAATTTGAAAGATACCAAATTTCTGGAAAAAAAAAATCTTTTTAATAGTATCTTCACATTAGCTTGACAATAGTAGTTGTACTCTGCTTAAAATTGTATGCAGTCTGGGCATATCAAATATAAGATGATACTTAAGAAGTGAAATTGAAGCCCTACTCCCAACTCTAGCACTATGAAGAAATAATTCAACACTGCACATTAAAAAAAAAATCACTCTTTCAGTAGCAAACTGGTAAAGCATATGTAGGACAATTTCTACTGAAAAATTAAATGCCTTATTATTTGTGCAGTGTTGAAAATTTACTGCAACTCTAATTTCCTTTTTAACACAAATAATGTTCTTTTTAATATAAACATTATATGTATTCAGTATTCAAGTAAAATTCCCTAACAGTTAATGACATTTAAAAATGTGCAAAACTGCAAAACTCATTGTAATAGAATGTGTAAGGTCAAAAGGGTGGAACGGCTGACAGCTATTGGACTGAATAAGTGCATCATAAATCTTTAAAGGAAAAAAACCCTCTTACTGTAGAATCTCAAATTGAAATTTCCTGTGCAGCATTACAAAATATTTTATATTTAATGAGAAAAAAGAAGCTTGCAGGCAGCACATGAAGCATCCACAGCAGGTATACGATTGAAAACTAATAAAATAAGTTGTTGACTGATGTAGTTACTAATAGCATCTGACATTTAGCACTGGCCTTGATTACACAGGAGATGGAGCAGTCATTAAAATTGAGAAAACATATTTAATAAATCATTGTCAATTTTTATAATGTTTCAAGCCCATTATTTTGTTGATAGCCTCCACATTTATATGGTTAAGTCATTGTTGCTGTGTTTCTTATCTTCGACCACATTATTTTTATATCCCTTCATGTATGGGTTCTTAAGATGTTGCAGAAGGTTCATTCCTGTACCCCAATACAGATTCACTCCCTCTAGCTGCCTTTTCTAGCACCAATATGCTTTTGTAAAAAATGCACAAACAACAAGCAGTGACAGCGGCCAATTCCTCAAATGTCCAGATTGATAACTGTAGCATGCTAAAGAAAGGTGCATGTAAGTAGCTGGAGATGGTATATGGTCCAGAGTCCAGCATAAAATATATTCCTTTCTGAGCATTCCCTCCATTCCCCTAATCCAAATACATGCATTAGAATGTAGCAAAACTCTTTAGAAACTTCCCTTAGCCAACTGCAAACTTATCTGTTGCCACAAGTGCAAAGGGGTCGGATGTGAACCTGTATATCACAAAGCTCTTTAGCCACTTCAGATGGTGACAGAACACAAAAGGAAAAATTCCTACATATACACATCAGTCTGTCTCCACTTTTTATAAAACTGGAATAAAATGGGAAAGTGCCATCTTTATTTATCCTAATTGAATTTTAAATGTCCTTTTGACACAAAAAGGTATATACATGACACAGCTACACAATCTTTTTTCAACTGGACAACAAGTGTCAAAATCCTGTGGATGTATAGGGTAAAACAAGATTGGTCAGGAAAAGTGAATTGTTCCTATAACTGGTAATCTGACACAATGTCCTATTGCCATTTAAAAAAAAAAAAAAAAAAAAAAAGGTCCATTTTCAGTTTATTCAAGTTTGTATTCATGGTGTTTTATCCCTCTTCATAAAAAAAAATTCAGACTTTTGTAATTTGTGTATGCTGATCTTCATCAAAAGGTTCATTCTCTGGATCAGAGTCAGTGGTGTCAGAATATCTATAATGATCAGGTTCATTGTCACTAACATCTGGTGTTACAGAAGTTGAACTACTAGCCTCTGGATTGGATGGCTCCTCTACTGTTTTTGTGAAGTACAGCTTCACCTAAAGAAAGAAGAGAAAATTTTATGACTCATCACAAATATGACTAATCTTAAATTACTTAATGAAGATATATATTTTTAACAGATTCATTTTTAAGTCCTATAACAAATAAGATCTTTAAAAGGCAGTGCCTTTTAAAAGGGTCTCTTACTATTAAGATTTCTTACATTTTCTTTCTTGTTGCATATGAAAAAGATAAACAGGGATGTTATACTGTTTTTCCTAAACATAATTTGCAAGCATTAATTAAATAATTCTATAAAAGAAATGCAGATTTTTATCTGCACATAATCACCAACAGTTCACATAATAGATTTTCAACCATAAATTTCAATTCACAAATGGTTGAGTTCCACAAGAATGTTTCTCTTACTACCTGTGTGAAACTCAATGTATTTTCTGATACAAACAATAGTACACAAACATACAAAATACTGATTAACAATAATGTTTAGGATCCATTAGCCCTAAAAATTTCACCTAAAGGGAGGAAAGAGGGAATTTATTATCACACAGCAGTCTGAACAATGGGCCAAAGGCCTTTACATACATAGTCAAAATAATTGTCAAAGCAAACCTACACACTAGGTATTTCCATTTTAAAAGGGAGAAAGCTAGACCCAAAAAGGTTAGGGAACGCTTGCTACAGGCCACATACCTAGTAGGCAGTGGATGTGGGATTTAAATCAGATCTGACTTCAAATCCCTTGCTCTATTATATCTACAGCCCTTCCCATTATCCAAGAGTCATTAATAATTCTTCTTCTCTTACAACCAACATCCATTTCATCAGTAAATCCTTTAAGTTCTACCTTCAAAATACCATATACACCTATTCTGACAGCTGCTCATTACCCCTCAGTGCCACTATCTAGTCCAAGCAACTACCATCTATCTCTCACCTTAATTACACCACTGCAACAGCCTCTTAACTCATCTCCCAGTTTTTATTTTATCCCCTCTTCCTACTTTCCTTGCCAGTCTGTATTTTAAAGGAATGAACACAGTGAACATTAAAAGATTAAATTCAGATTACATCTTTCTTGTGCTGAAAACACTCTTATGTCTTCACACTTGAACGGTTTTCTTGTCCACTCTGTTTTAGTCAAAATGACTTATCACTCCTCAAATACACCAAGCTCATTCTTGCCTCAAGGGCTTTGCATCGACTCTTCCCTCTCTTCCCAGGTATTAGTATAGCTCGCTCATCTCATTTAGGCCTCTGCTTAAATGTCATCTGCTTGATTTTTCATATCATACCACTAACATGATATGACTTACCATGATATGACACTAAATTTTTTTACTGATAACTAAAATAGTCTTTATTTGTAAACACAAATATAAAACCTCTTGCAATATTAAAACAGAAAACAGTAAAAGTAGAGGAAAATAGATGTTTTAAAAGCTAATGGTTGGGGAAAATGTACATAAAGAGAAAAGAAAGAAAATGTTTCTAAAGAAAGTTCCTTTAGAATCCATAGGTTTCTGTGGATTTCCAACCTGTGGATTCTAAAGGAAACTTTTAAACACTTAAAAGAAATTTAAGACCTAAGGCATTTAATATTAGATCTATTTTCACTTAAAACATGTAAAAGCCCCTTCTTCCTTTTTCAATATTACTAGCAATATTCTTATGTTTATAAGCTGTGGTTAGGTCTGTTACATGTTATAAAAATGGAATGAAAAAAAAATAAGAGAATATAAAAGAGAAAGTAGAAAGGTATGGTGAAAGGAAGGGGGAAAATCAAGCAGAATAAAAAATAGGAAAGGGAAAGAAAACAATTGCAGATAACCATTTGGGAAAGCTTATAAGTCAGTTTTTAATTGAAGAATTATCGTCTATAAATAGAAATACACACACACATATTATATCACATATAGACAAAAATGAAACAAATCAAATAATTCCAAGACATAATTCGAGAAAACAGAAAGAATTTTAAAAAGGGAGTAACAGGGGAGGACAATTAGAGAAAGCCTTTCAGAGCAGATGAGATTGAAGCTAAGGCTGGAAATATGAGAAAGACAGTCATGTGAAGGTCAGGGAAAAGGCTGGGGTGGAGAGGTACTGGGAGAAGGAAAAGAATTTGAAAAACCTGAGGCAGAAGCCTAGTATTTTGAAGAACTGAAGAGAGACCCACATGGCTATATCTCAGAGAGCAAGAAGAGAATATGACTACACTCGATATAGGAGATAGGCCTATGCTAAATTACGTAGGTCCTTGTAGTTCATGGTTTAAAAAAAAAAAAAAAAAACCCACAAGATCTTTAAAAAGTGTAAACAAGAGTGATACAATCAAATCTATTTTTAAGATTACTCTGAGAGGTTGAGAATACAGAATAAATTGGAGGGCAGAGAAGAGTGAAAGCAGTGAAAATATTCTCTATGAAGCACTCCCAAATGACTGAGTTCCTATCCATTTTCTTCCTCCATTCCTACCTCATATCCCACTCAATTAATTCCCCTCCAGTACCTCTACCCCAGATTTCACCAAACAACAACAAAGAATAGAGTAAGGAAAAACACAGTTTTATGACTCTTGTGCATCCTGGTATTTCATTAGAAACTGTCAGGTTACATAAACGTTGCTTCTAAATAATACATAATTTAAAAATCAGTCAAGCAAGTTCTTTACCAGCTATATACCTAGAATAATGTGCACATACACACAAGTCACCGCTACCTCCCCAAAACGTTTTTAACTGACCTTAAAATTTGGAGAAAAGTATCGGTTGGCCTTGTCTTTATTTGCTTTGTCAAGATCATTTTTTGTTAAAGTAAGTACTAGATATTCCTTGTCATTATCAGCACGCTCTATACTGCAAATACTATCAATTTCTTGATCACATAGACTTCCATTTTCTACTTTTTCTGAGGTTTCCTCTGGTCCTGGTATGAAGAACGTATTTACCCAAAAGTGAAACATTTTGTCCTAAAAGAAAAAAAAAAGAAAACTTACATTTTAGTTTTTATAAAAAAGAAAATATATCACCTATATTCAACATTTTGCCCAATAAGCCAAAAAAATAAACTATGAATCATTTGATATTTTGAATAAAGGTAAATAAAAAAACTGTTACTTGCAACCTGTGGGGTTAGCTGTTGCATTCTCATTTACACATGATTTTTATTCAAATTTTAGACTAAAATATAATCTCATAAGATCTAAGATAACTTATTTTTGTCTTAAAATTTTAAGTAAATATCCCCTTTCTAGTCTAATACTAGCTTTAAAAAATGCTTTGACCTTATGTGTAAATTTCTTTATGGGATTTTAATTCATATATGGATTTCATTACCTCTATATTTCAACAAGCTATTATTCTGAGATTTGCTTTAACAAAAGTTCTTAGAAGGTTAGTGCCACTTCCCTGATGAAATGAAACCTTCTCAATCTCAAAAACCACAACAGAAGTCCAGTGCTTCAAATCTTTCTTGACCAACAAAGAAAGGCCTGTGTGGATCATTTGACAACTAAAAAGGTACAGCCTTGTGACATTTTTTCTGGTGCCTTTAAATTGCTTTAAACCTTTTATTCTAATTTTTCTCCAAGTTTTCTTTCTTTCCCAAGAAGTTAAGACCCTTAAGGATCTCATGTCCAAAATTTCATTGTATCTTTTAACAGCACCTAGCAATGCAATCTTATATATGACAAGTCTTAAAAAAAAAAAGTTTGTTAATTTCAATTATTTAGGAAAGTCATTGAGTTAGTAATTATATTTTACTTAGAGTCAGAAGAAAATAAGCTATATAATTTCCAAATATGTGGATTCCTTATGTAGACTGATTACACAAAAACTGTTTTTGTTTAAATCACAAGAGACATTTAATTAAGGCAGGGAAATGAAAACTTATGTAAAGCAATCCAAGATACACAAATATATTATAAATATTTAATCTTCAATTTTACATGTGCTTATATAAAGCACAAATGATAAGAACTGAAATAAGAATTAGTACACTCCTAAAGGTATAGGGAAATGGTGATGCAGGTGCCTATTTTTAAAAACAAATATAAAATTTCATGTCCACCAGAGTATTATAACAAAAAAACAAAACAAAACAAAACCCCCAAAACTTACTAATTACCTTAATTTTAGAACATTTGCTAACACTTCCTGAATTATCACAAAATAATTTTTCAAAGTTATTGAAATATATTTAACTTTTATTTATACGGAAGAGGTAGGAAATGGATTCCTGGTTTAAAAAAAAAATCAGTTTAACATTTTGTGATTTTTTTCCAGCTACTTGGATTCTGGATAAAGGAAATTATATTTCCTCTGGTAAGACAAAGTAGCATTTAAAATTTCTGTAGCAAACAAAACTTTCTCTTATTTTCTTTCGAGAGAAAAAGCTAAAAGAAAAAGCTGAAAAAAAATCAAGAAAACTAAATCAATCCTATTACTGAGAATGTCTAAAGATTGGCAACATATATGCTAACTATTCAGTATGTTTAACAAGGCAGCTATACTGCACAAAGCTAGTGCTTTCCTTCATTACTAAATGTCTTCATTACCTAAACAGTTTGCGCCTTGGTCTCACTTTAAATATTTATACTTAATATTTTACAGCACAATAGTTTGTTTTAAAATGAGCTCATGCCTTCTCTAAATATAGGTCAGTAAGATGCCAACTTCACTAATATTCTAAACCTGCATATTTAAATAATACCACATTTTCCATTCTTTATTACTTCCTCTTCATCTCTGTTTCTGTCCTTGCTAAAAAATTAAGTACTCAGGAAATCTGGAGAAGCTAAATATGAAATAACTCAGTCTCAAAAAACATAAACCAAAATGGGAAAAAACTGATTTGTGTCAACATACAAGACCACAAAACAGATCTTATTTCTTCTACCTATAGACCAAAAATTTTTTAAACTTATGGTCCAATGCTAATTTCTCAGTTAATTAAGCATCCCTTCTTTAATAGGATCATAAATGATTGAGTAGGGTAGGTATGCAATCTTCAATATTTTTACAAAATTTCTTTGCATAATCCAAGTTAAGGAAAATTCATCTCATGTTAAAATGCCACATGGCCTTTCCCTTCTAAGAGGATTATTTACCATTATAATGTCTCATCAATGCCACAGTAAGCAAAACATTTGTGGATCAAATAGAAAACTAATTAGTTCATTACAATGGCAGTCATAAAATATTTCTTTTAATCTCTCCTTACAGAATGATTTCTACCCAACCAAAGGCTTTAAGCAAAAGATCTGATGTTACTCTTCAACATATGGGTATTCTGAATATTTTTCCCAATAAAAGTAAACTGCAAACCTTTTTTAGCATCTTGTTCTGTTTGTGGAAGAACTCTACTTTGATGTCACCACACACAGGCAACGGCTGAGGGAACTCAAAGTACATAAACTTGTCTTCCCGTCGCGTGGGTCCTGAATTGGAGGAATATATCTTCACCTTTAGCTGGCAGACCACAAACTGAGGATCTGCATGGTTAAATACATACTAGTATCATTTCACAGGAAATGCCTTTAACAGTCAAACTGTCAAAAACTATTTTAATATTAGTAATATACACAAAATGTTAATCCTGTTCTAAAACAAATCAATGAAAATAAACCAGGTCAAAAATATAATCAATTCAAGACTTTCTCAAATTTGAACCTTCAAAACAAGGTTTGATTACTAGCATGAAAGTCAATTCCTATTTCATGAATAGTAAGTCCCAGGATTAGACTTCTAGCAATACAGTAACATCAAAACTTTAACATTAAAATTATGCTAAAAATCCTAATATAAATTATTTTAAGAATTAAAATGATAAAATAACTTTCTGGCATATTTGTGAACTGCATAAAAGGTAACTTTGAAAACAGACATACATTTGCTATAGTATTTTGAAGTCTCTAACACTGACAAAAATCATAAAGTACAAACCATTACATGTTCATAAGAAGAAAATATAACCTATACCAAAGTTATAATAAACTCCATAAACACAAGCCTCAATATTTATAAAAATGTTAACCATCATTCATTTTATCTAAAGCCCACATTTTATTTTTAAAGGTATATAAAGCCACCATCATGAGAAACAGGATGAGACTTGAAATGTCTGCAAAGAAATGCAACAGACCTCAAGTAGAAACTGCAGCACAACCTCTCTTCTCTCCAAAACACCCCGTTTTCATTAAGAACTATTTTGGCTTTGGCCCATGTGTCTGTTTTAAAATAACTGGTAAAATATAGCTTTTCAAAATTCATCATGCTTTTATATTAGCAATTCAACTAAAATGTGGTGAAGAGTAGAAAGGAATGGACTAGGTTTTATTTTTTAAAATATACTCAGAAATTCATTTATAGCTAATGAAATTAATGGTAGAGATTAAAAACTAATGATTGTTAAGATCTTGGTACTTTTAAAACTTAAAATTACCTAAATAATTTGACGAAGTATAATTAATGTGTAGTACACTGGGAGTTCAAAAGCAAAAGTCCATCACAAAGAAATTGATTAACTTTAGCAAGTTAAAAGCAGGTCTTGAGGAAAACATGCCAAGACAATCAAGAAATAGAAACACAGCTTGCATAAAGTGTATGAGAAAAATACGCACACACACACACACACACAGATATATAATTATCAGTAGTGAAAGGCATCACTAAGAAAAAAGTTTCACATTTTTATCGATGTGAGCAATGACTGACAACAAGGCAAAAGCTAAACCAACCTAAGCGACATTTCCATTTTAATGAATACCTCCTGGCTCTTCTATGTAATATCTAAAGCTGTATCAGCAATCACATAATAAATAGCATGCTCGATAAAAGCATGCGGGGTTATTCTAATATGTATTCTTAAGATATTTATCATGAGAAAAAGCCACCCCAAAAGGGGGAAATATTACACCAACAATCTGTCAATAAATTCCACTTCCTTGACTAATAGATTCAAAGTACAATAAGACATCTTACAAGATTTTATGTGATATTGAAAATTTCACTGGAAGTCTTAGCTTGAGGAAGCAAACTAACAAGATATGATTTCAAAGCTGTAAAATAATTAACCAGGATGAAAACACCTTGTAATCATATTAATTTAAACTCCACTAATTCAGAAGCTGATAATCCTGATTTTAGGATTTTAAAAAAACAAATTAACAATATAAGCCAGATTTCAATTAAACTATATCTAAAATGTATACCTTCAAGAATTTTAGAACTGCATAAACAATTCATAAGATAATTACAAATCAGTGTGACTTAGAATTTCCCCTAAAGACTAAGCTAAAAATATTTTAATAAAAATTAGTAAAGGTTTCCTCAAATCACTAAAGAAAATAATCTTCTTTACAATATAAATTTCACATTTTAAATAAATAAGGCCTAATTTATCAGAAGTCCAACGTAAGTATGGTTCTGTTGACTTCTAAGACACAATTCTAATATATATATATCCTGTGATATGATTGACTTGTGTTATAAAGAAATAAGATCCACACCTAGCTAATAAAAATCAGAACTAATTTTCTTGGTTATATACATGTTGATATAGTCTTGAGAGAAAACCATATTGATCATCTTTTACTAACATTATTAGCCCTTTTATTATATGTATAGAATATAGCAACTTTTCCTTCATTTAGAAATATTAACAATCAAATAAGGAAAAGGTTGCTAACCCCTAACAACTTTGCAGAAGATACTTTATTTTTCAATAGTTTTGTTGTCTTCACTAATTCCTCTTCTTCCTGAACTCATTCCTCGTCTCAGTCCTCACTCTCTACCTTCCTCCAAGCCCTCTCATCCGCAAACTCCACACATTTGCACGAAAGCCTTAACTATTGCCTCTTTCCAAATGCTTCCCCAAATACCAGATATCTCTTTCATCTAGATTCAAATGTGTATTTCCAACCACCCGCTGAGTTTCATCATGTGAACAGCTCACTTTCACCTGATTTAAAACATGTTTAAATCCAAAATATCAGCATTCATGTCTCCAAGTCTCAGATTCACTTTTCTTTCTTTTTCTTTCTGTGAGTTATTTGCCTGACCAGGATCAAAACTTAGACAAAATCTTTGGATATTAATGGCAAAAGAAAAACGAATCGAATCCCATTTGACTGCCCTAGCACATCTGGCTTAAGACAAGTCACATTATTGGTTTCCTTTCCACTATTATTTTCCTCTTGCAATCACAACTTTCTATAGAACTATCCTTAAAAAATGGTTTAAGGGCCGGCCCGGTGGCGCACCGCTACAGTGCGCCACTTGGGAGCGCGGTGACGCTCCCGCTGAGGGTTCGGATCCCACATACAGACCAGCCGCTCACTGGCTGAGCGAGGTGCGGGCGCAGCACCGAGGTTTGCGATCCCGTTGCCGGTCCCGGTACGGGCGCAACACTGAGGGTTGCGATCCATTGCCAGGTTATTTGCCTGACCAGGATCAAAACTTAGACAAAATCTTTGGATATTAATGGCAAAAGAAAAACGAATCGAATCCCATTTGACTGCCCTAGCACATCTGGCTTAAGAC
The DNA here is from genome assembly GCF_000696425.1 of Galeopterus variegatus. Lineage (NCBI taxonomy): Eukaryota > Metazoa > Chordata > Mammalia > Dermoptera > Cynocephalidae > Galeopterus > Galeopterus variegatus. Next base: position 192,087 of record NW_007727353.1, read on the forward strand.
AAGTCACATTATTGGTTTCCTTTCCACTATTATTTTCCTCTTGCAATCACAACTTTCTATAGAACTATCCTTAAAAAATGGTTTAAGGGCCGGCCCGGTGGCGCACCGCTACAGTGCGCCACTTGGGAGCGCGGTGACGCTCCCGCTGAGGGTTCGGATCCCACATACAGACCAGCCGCTCACTGGCTGAGCGAGGTGCGGGCGCAACACCGAGGGTTGCGATCCCGTTGCCGGTCCTGGTCCGGTACGGGCACGACACTGAGGGTGCAATCGTTGCCAGACACGAAAAAAGACAAAAAGGAAAAAAAAAATGGTTTAAGCCTCTAGTATTACCATGACACTGGGGTATTTATCAAATCAAGTCTGATCCAGTTCAGGATCCTCTAATAGTCACACATTCCATTTCTCTTCTATTCTCTGTCACTACAGTTCTTGTCCTGCTCATTTCCTTCTGCTGTGCTTCGATTCAAGCTATTTCCTATTGCCTGTAATACTTCCTTCAGTCTTAATGCCAATCTAAACTGCATGCTTTCTTCAGTAAAGAGCTGGTGGATTTCCTTCATGAAACTGTTTGACGACCCCAAAACTGTCTTTTTCTGAATACAGCATTTACAATATATACATACAACCTCCCACTTAACTACATATTACTTGTATTATAATACACCTTCACCACATAATATCAAATCACAGTGCATAAACTGCAAACTAAAGAATTAGGAAAGATTTCAGTAGTCAATAATTTTAAAACTATAATGTAATACTGTGAGATCAAAAGAAAAGAAAACAAAACAACAACAGGGTTTAAATGTAGGCAGGCAGAGCAGACTGACAAGAGATTTTTGCTCAACATGCCAAAGTGAAAATTATACTAGATAAGATTACTAAACTGAATGTTCTCTCTCCTTTATTATCTCTGTAATACTTTATACCTTTCTTTTGACTCTTATACTGATACTTTACGAAGAGCATGTTTTTCCTTCTTTTTCCCTTCTCTATGAATCTATTAAGTTTCTATGTCAATCACCTCCAACAGCCCCAGTGCCTTACACCTAGCAGTTTTTAAAATTTTACTAAGGTGAAAAAAGTATCAGTGAGGCTCTGTAGAAGCCTTTAACATGTATGTTAATAAATCTGTGGTCTTTGATAAAGTTGCCTTGCTCTAAGAGTACAGGAAAGATCTGATGATAGTGATCACACCTGTCTGACAAAGATAAACAATATCAAAAATTTAATTTTCTAGGTATAAGTTAAGGATAAAAATTTTAATTACATGAATATTTTCAAGAAGCAAAACTTGGGGCTGGCCGGTTAGCTAATGTGGTTAGAGCATGGCTCTTTAATACCAAGGTCAAGGGTTCAGTTCCTCGTACTGGCCACCTGCCAAAAAAAAGGCAGCAAAACTTAAAGCTAAAAACTAAAACCACTAACAAATTGCAAAATAACACTGAAATGTTATTAGAAGTATTAAAAGAAATAGTGAATGAAGTGTTATCTAGAAACTACAATTGTACTCTAAATGCTAATAAAATGTATTTCTTAAAAATAAAAACATGACTGGGGCCGGCCCGGTGGCGCACTGCTGTAGTGCGCCGCTTGGGAAGTGCGGCGGCGCTCCCGCCGAGGGTTCGGATCCCACATACAGACCGGTTCCCGCTCACTGGCTGAGCGAGGCGCAGGAGCAACACCGAGGGCTGCGATCCCGTTGCCGGTCCCGGTCCGGTACGGGGGCGACACTGAGGGTTGCAATCCGTTGCCGGACAGAGCAACACCGAGGGCTGCGATCCCGTTGCCGGTCCCGGTCCGGTACGGGGGCGACACTGAGGGTTGCAATCCGTTGCCGGACAGAGCAACACCGAGGGCTGCGATCCCGTTGCCGGTCCCGGTCCGGTACGGGGGCGACACTGAGGGTTGCAATCCGTTGCCGGACACGGAAAAAGACAAAAAATAAATAAATAAATAAATAAAAATAAATAAATAAAAACATGACTGATCACTTCTAAGATAGTATTTAAGTTCCAGTATTATAAAATTCTGTAATAGAAAAAGAAGCAACAGTCAGGTCTTTAATAGTGCTAGATAATACTTCTTTCCATGTATTTTCCCTTGATTAACTGCTTTGGGTCCACGTATTGAGCTTCCTATCAATATAGGTAAGAACTCTGGCCAAGAATAGCAGTGAAGTAGAATAGGATCAGGATGACTGAGGTAGGCTTATAAAGGTTAGAGTAACAGAAAGAAATAAATTAGCAGCAGACATTAGTGACATGATCTGTACTTAGTATTTATCCAGGAAGTTTCAGATTTCAAAATCTCTTCATTATATTGATGAGTAAACTCAAAGAAAGGTAGATGATGTGCACAGTACACTAGTGACAGATGAACTCAGATCTAAATCTAGGTTTTCTCTAACACTCCACCCACTTTGACTCAATCCTATTCTTCACTCATTATACTTCATCTTGGTGCCATGTCATCATTTCTGCCTTTCCTTCTGTCTCTATTAGTTTCAGTATCTAGTCTTCCTGAGATATTAAGGAATTGGTCCATGCCCCAAGACCAGTAAATTGATGAATCTCATTGCAATTTTCATGCTAACCTTTGATGGGACAGATTTTTTAGTCATCTGGTCAGAATTTAGGATGTATTAGGTTGCTGCAGCACAGACTATTTCTTTCATAAATGTAATATGGCTTCAACAACATTAAGACCCATTGCTCTTGGCTTCCTTAGACCAATGAGTTCAACGACAGCTAATTAATTAGTTCGAATACTTCAGAAATGTACTCTCCTGCATAAATTTTAAACGTGGTTAATTTCTTTCTAGATTTTTATGTAAACATCTAGATATGTTAAAAAAAAAAAAAAGTATTCCAAATACATGGAAGGATGAGAATTTGGAGCACTTACTGCAAGTTCCGCCACTGAACATTGGAATAGTTTCAAACATCATCTTGTGAAACAACAGTGCCACTGGTCTATAATCCAGATGATTCTTTAACAGGTAGCTATAATAATACACATATCGCCTCTGACTGGGAATAGTTACTCCCTGGTGGACAGAAAAAAACAGAAGCCAAATTCAAAAGAAAAGTTCCATTATAGTTATTTCACTAAATTGATAGCATAACTGTGTTGTACCCATAGAAGGACACATATACATTAGAAATTTGACCTTAAATGATTAATACTTAAATCCAGCTTAATAACAGAGCAAGTCAGAGCAACATCAGTATAAAGTATAATATCAGAATAACTTTTCTCCTTTAAAATACAATTATCATAATACCTCATTTATTCAAAGGTCACAGCAGTGCTCTGACCTATGAACCTAATTAAGCAAAGGTCACTGCATATCCAAAATAACTGTCAAAGGCCTCTGCACTATACCTAGGGTTCCCCACAAGGATTCATGCACTCTTATTAAACACACAATTCCTTACAAACTTGGCTACCTACTTTCCAGGCAAAAGCATATCAGAATCAGCAAACTAGACAGAGGCATACTGCCTTTCAGAGGCAGTAACAGCAGTAGCAAAAAGTGATGCTGGCCTTAGAGCCCAACCCAGGCAACATAAATGTATGCAACAATCTGCTAACAAAGGTACTTAAAGATGTCCCTGTGCTACATCTTTTTGTTGAGGAAACCAGGGTATTTCATGTGAATTCATGTGATATTTAAAAGGGGGACCTGAGTTATTTAGAAAATAAATATAATGTTTCCAAAAATGCATTCGCTAATGATGCTGAATAAATGAGGTATTAGGGTGCTTGTCTAAGGTTTCTTTTCTATCACACAATGTGACATAGAAAATTCAACTTAAAAATATAAGGCAAAAATAATAAACAACATTAAGAAGTCTAACAGTTAAAAGGGACCTGCAGAGAGCTGTACTTTAAATAAAAGTATACTAAAGAAGGAAAAAGAATTTGCAATATTTCTCTTTAAGTTACTATTGGTACACAAATCTCCCTAATGTGTTAAAAACTCTGGACACAAGTATTTTTCTTCCCCCTAACGAAAAGGATAAAGCAAATTTATGTGAATTTAAAAAACAGGTATGTTGAATAGCAGGTATGTAATTAACTACTATAGTATTCTCAGCCTTTTTCAAAAGGTTAACATGACTTTATCACAGACAATAAAAAATATATATAAAAATGTCAAAAATGTGTATAAGCCATTCAAGATATTGGCCACAGTGCAAAGACTATACATTTTGTAGTCAGAAGACTGAGATTTAAATGCTAACATCAAAACACAAACTCCAATTTGCTTCCTCAGGAAAATGAGGATAATAATACATACCCCTCCTTCTTAACAGGATTCTCATGAGGATCAAACACTACATGCAGTTACACAAAAGCTTGCTAAAACTGCAAAATGGTACACAAATACTAATTAACATTTTTAGAAATTCTATCTGTATTTAAGGTACAATTTTGGAATACCTGGAATTTTATTTCTATGTATGTTTCTTAAAGTAGTACCACTTTGAAGAACTGTTGGAAAAATTAACATAAAATTATTATTAAAGTTTAAAAAATGTTTAAACCTAAGTTAAAATGGTTTACTACACCACATTATTTAATGCAACTTCAGCAAACAACTTGGCATTCATGTTTATCAGGATAAAATATAGAAATGCTAAGCAGATTGGGGGAAACAGCAGGTGAAAGATGGGTGGAAGGGGCACTTTTTTCAACCATGTGAATTTTTGAACCATATGAATTTTTCATCTAGTCAAAAAAATAAGTTAATTAAAAGAATCTAAAAGTCAATGCAAGTCTATAAGAAGACCAGGTTGTCAAATTATTATTTATGGGGTTTACTGGAGGATAGATGATATTTTTCTCTTTATCTCTATTTTCAGTGTAAGTTTGTGTATAATAAAATGATTTTCAAAGCTTTACTTTTCTCAAGTAGTCAGTGACTGGTAATATACCTATAATATAGGTGTTTATACACTCAGTTAATCCTTAACCAAAATAGGCTAGGCAAACATATAAAAAAATATATGAATTTACTAGTTGTCAACACTGTGTAACTAACTTATGTGTAAATACCAGCTGAACCAAAATTACTGACACAATTCAAAGAAAAACACATTTTAAAATTTAATTATTTTACTATCAAAATTACACATAATTAGATTTCCACTGCATAACTTTGTAATTCTTATCTACCTATTAGTTTGCCAGTAGCTCAAACTCAACATATCCAGACTAATAAAGTTAGAAGGCCCACATGTATACATATGTGCTACAGTCTTGAATGTATTCTTCTCACTCTAGTCTCATCTCTCAGAGCCATGGTGTACACTTCATAAAATTTAATTAACAATACAATCAATGACCCTATAATCTAGGATTTGAAATAAAATGAGTAAAAAATCCACACTAAATTAACAATGCAACTACAATACTTCATAATTCCTTAATGCATACACTGAAAACAATGATTTATGTGAACGGTTTACCTGTAGCATTTTGAATATAAAGATTTAATTTAAAATGTTATCTTTTTAAAAAGCCAAGAAATTAAAACTTTATTGATCTTCAAAAATTTATTTATGTATGAAAAGAATTTAAAGCTCTTAGAGATTAAAAAATACTCCATATTTTCAAATTTTCCATTTTTCATTTAAATTAAGACTGAAAAGTTTTATTTTCTAACCAAGAACTTTTAAGTTAAACTGATCTATAACTATATCCCAAAGGTAAAAGTTCTACTCTCTATCATTAGTAATTCTCCTTTCCACTCTAATTCTCAAGAAAATTATATTCTTAACACTTTTTCCTCAAAAATAACTTTCAATACATTCAAATTTTAGTTAAACTTAGCATTCTTCGGGTGAATTTAGCACCACATTCCTGGCCATCATCTCAAAAGGCAGCCACTGCTTCTTCAACTCCCTTCTGTGCACAGACCAGGAGGTAGAACTCAAAGGTCTATCTGGTATTCCTCCCACTACTCCTTCCAGCCCATTTTCCACAGCTTCACCTATTTCAAATCCTTATTACTCAGTAACTCTTTCTTTTGGTATGCACTTATTAAACTCTCGACCACCATGATTCCAGCACTTTGTTCACCGGTCCTCTCTTACTACCCTGACCTAGACATCATCCTCAATGAGTTCAGCTCCTCCTTCCCTGGGAACCCTGAGATCATCTAATATGAACACTCTCAAAATGCCCTTCTCCCATCTTAAAACCTCTACACTCTTGAAAAAGTGTCTTTTCCTGTTCAACAAAGTTCCATTTGGGGCAGGTGTTCTTTAATTATCTACTCTCTAGCATTCGCCTTTATTCTCTCTCCACCTGTCTCCTCCTAATAATAAGTTCAAGTAACTCTTAACTCTTTATACAAACCTAGCAAACAACTCAAAGACCAAAAACCCACACTTTCCAGACCTTGTTTCTCTTTCAAACTATCATCCTCTATATATAACAGCAAAATCTTGAGGAGAAGCTTGTACTCCTCAACCCAGAGAAATTGGTTATTTTTACTCATTATAATGCTTTCTTAACAATCAAATTTCCTACTGTTTTCCTAGTACTGTCCTGGCTGTTCTTTCTGCAGCCATCCTGAAACTTCCCTGGCTTCTGTCACAGGACACACTCTCTGAAGGTTTCTTCCTACCCTAATTAGTTGTCTCTTCCCTTCTTATCCCTTAATGTAGGCATATCTCAAAATTTTTTCCCCTCTCTATGTCAGTGCCATCTATTCCCAGTACTTTAATTATCAGTCTTAACGCAATAACTCCAAAACCTCTCTTAATGCAACTTTATTCCCAACTCCTAGTGCAGAATTTCCTACATGTGGCTGAACATTTCTACTTGGAAATCTCAGAAATACTTAATACACACATATTCAAAAATTGAAGCTTGCATGGACCAACCTCTCTTATTTCTTCTGTCAATGACATTCACTATTTTCTCTAGCACCTAAGCCCAAAACCTCTTCTAATAACTACCACCACTACTGCTTATTGAGCCCTTATCATTCTTTGCATTGTTCTAAATGCCTTTAATACTCATAAACCACGTAAGGGTAATATTGGTAACAACATTTTATAGATAAGGCAAGGTCATTTATCTCATAGATGACAGAACCAGATTTCATCTTAGCACTCAAACTACACAGCTTCCACTCAACCTCTACACTATCCTGCCATCTTCCTGCTAAAGAAAGAAACCACAGCTGAGAAACATCAGTGATATATGTAGAGTTAAAGAAAAGAGAAGTGAGGGAACCCCAGTACTATGGCAAAGGTCCAGGTAGCAGAGTGAAGGCAAGAGATTGGTATACCAGTAAGCATATTAACTACCTGACACACAAACACACGCACGCACGCACACACACACACAAAATGGGAAACAAACCAGAGATTAAGTTCATTTAGAATACTCATCTTCCTGCACATCTATTCATTTGCCAAAATCCAAATTTTAACTCTGAAATACCACTTAAAATATCAATTCTACTTTTCCATGGCCTATTTCAGTTTCTTCCTGTGATTCTGCAATAGCAAACTGATTGTTAGCCTTTTTATCTATTCTCCAATCTATCTTTTATACCACTCGAATTAACTTTATGAAATTATAAGATTAATCACATTACCAATTAATTTAAAATGTTAAATGGCATCTTGGTGTCGACACAAATAACAATTTATTACACACTATAACTGAATCACAACAGAAAAACATAACCTCAACCTCGTCTTCCATTCTTACCTCTCTCAATTCCCTTGCATGTATTCTCACTTTTGGCCAAACTGAAGTATTTAATTTCCCCTAAATTGTACTTTCTGGTTTTCTCTCTCTTGTTTAAAACATGCTGTCTTTAACAGATTAAGGTATAAAGGCTATGCAAGCAGCCACCTGTGAAGTTCTGCATATTTTCTAACACCTGGACCAATTTAGATAACCTATTTATTTGATGCTTAAGGTTTGATAAGCAGCCAACTGAAATGTAATTCAGACCAGGTACTTCTTGAGGAATCCCAGACTTTTTTTATTTTTGGAGGGTCTACTGAGATTTTGTACCTCCTCTTAAATCATTTATGGTGACATTTTCACTGAAAATTGCCCATTTCCCGTTGGAATTTTTAATTAGCACAGACCTGAATATAACTTTTAATGTTGTCTTTCTCTGACTTAAAGTCTCATTTTTGTTTTCCCTCTCTTTTTTTCCCTTGATTGGCTTTAAAAGAGATGCATTAATTTTTCTTGTATTTTCATACAATCAGTATTTGGATTTATTAGTTTAAATAGTTTACTGTTTCCTAATTCATTAATTTATATTTTTGTCTATTAATACCTAATTGTTATTAATCACTCTTTTCATTTAACAACCTCTAATATAAATTTGTATTGCCTCGTTAACTCAAATATTACTTAAGAAAGTGGTTTTAAATTTCCATATGGATTTGGATTAAACTTTTAAAAAAAAATCTCTAGTTCTACTGAATTGTAATCAAGGAATGGGGCTTATATATTTCTACTTGCAAGTGAGGTTTTTTTTGTTTTTGTTTTTTTTGTAGTTGGCCAAACGAGTTATTAATCTTGGTAACTGTTTTATGGAAGACAGAAAAAAAGAAATACATTTTATGGGCTAATTTTATTCCATTATTCAAGCCACCTATATATCTTATTTTGTACCTTCTCAAAGTATCTGAAAAACTCCTATTATCATTGCTTCTCTATCAATTTTTCCTTCATTTCTTGTGGTCTTTGCTTAACACATTTTGTATGTCTAGCACATATGAGTTCATAATTGCCAAGTTTTCATTTGGAGTGTGCCCTATGTTAATATAAAATGACAGTTTTTATCCAGTTTTATGCTTTTTGTTTTAAATGCTACTCTTATCTGAAATCCTGTCATCTGTTATCAAAATTTAAATTTGCCTAATCTATCTTTAATCAACCTATTTTTATACCTGAGTTGTAAATCTATTGTGTAAGATTAAACTCTTTAAAACAAACTTAGAAGTATAGGTTAGGGCCGGCCCTGTGGCTCACTCGGGAGAGTGCGGCACTGGGAGCGCCAAGGCCGCGGGTTCGGATCCTATATAGGGATGGCTGGTGCGCTCACTGGCTGAGCGTGGTGTGGATCACACCATGCCGAGGGTTGCAATCCCCTTACCAGTCAAAAAAAAAAAAAAAAGTATAGGTTATACACATCTTTCACACCTAAAATACTGCCAAAATACTGCCAGATCAGAATACCACCTTAATACCACAATACAAGATGGGTAATGTTTTGTTCATATGCTGTGATCTTCTGAGATAAATTCACAATCTAGATTCCTCAGTTAAAAAATCAATTCTCGGGCCGGCCCGGTGGCACACTGCTACAGTGTGCCGCTTGGGAGCATGGTGGCGCTCCCGCCGAGGGTTTGGATCCCACATACAGACTGGCTGCTCACTGGCTGAGCGAGGTGCGGGTGCAACACCGAGGGTTGCGATCCCGTTGCCAGTCCTGGTCCGGTACGGGCGCAACACTGAGGGTTGCGATCTGTTGCCGGTCACGAAAAAAGACAAAAAGGAAAAAAAAAAATCAATTCTCTACTTCAGTAAACTTTTCAGTAGCACTCTAAACTCAGAAATAATGTAGACATTTCAACATAATAATGTTTGCTTGAAGCTTGTAAATCTACATCTCACAATGATCACAATAAGACTATAACAGGAACATAATTCAACAAAAGAGGAAATATGGCCTTAGGAACGATTATTACAATGACAACATGTAAAAATGGTTACTGTATATTAAGCTATTTGCTAACATGTTACATATATGCCCAACACTACCACAACTTTACAAGACAGATATTATCAACTTTACTTTAAAAATAAGAAAACAATCCCACTGCAAATAATTATCTGGACCAAATGTGAATCTGAGGCTAAAACTTCTAATCAGGTGTCCTGAGTTTTACTGACAGTATGCATACTAACTATGTGATTTGAAGTCAAACCTCTTTGAGCTCTTTGTTTCTCCTCTCTTCAAAGAATCTCCAAAGTTTAAAGTAGTACAGGGATTCTGTTCTGTGAAACTAATTTTAAGTTATATACTAAATAGTGGTGCATAATTCACAGAATCCTTCAGAATAAATGTGAAGCTGACAAGTGATATTTTTCTCTCTGCCCAGCTTCCTTTCTCCTCCTTGATTTTTCTTTGGGACACTATTGTTCCACCTGTAGTTTGGGGGGCTTGGGCCCTATTCTTCAGCATCAAGATATATGTCCCAGTCAGAGAATTCCATTCCTTGGCCAGAAGATTTGATTCAGGAATGGGCACATGCCCCAATCTAGGAAAATCAGAACCCAACCTAAGAATTTTTTACTCAAGTTGTAGCTCTCTTCCCATTGTAGTTGCTAAAGTAAGTAGAACATAAACCTGAAGCTACTAGGAACCATACCTTGCCATTACTTGTGAAGAGCCTGTCTGAAAATTAACATACATACAAAAGCAAGAAAAGAACAGAAGAGGAGGGAAGGGAGAGAAGGGAGAGAGAGAGATTCCTGACAACTGCTAAGCATCTAGATCCAGGCCAGAAGTTTTTAGGTTATAAGTTGGGTTTCTCTAACTTGAAATTGAAAAAGTCCTCATACACTATAAAGCAACTTTTATTTGTATTTTTTCTTTTTAAAGTTTCTACTTCTATGTTGGGGATCAAAATAACAAAGAAAAATAATTTGGACAGCAGAACATAGTATAGTACAAAGAACACTAGATTTGAGGTTAGGAGATACTTGAATTATTACACAAAGAGATTATATGACTTAGGACAGGCTGACCTTTGCAGATCTGTTTTAACATTTATATTATGATGGGTTTGAATTAAATAATTCCTAAGGTCTTTCCAAGTATAAAAATTCTACAATTCTATGAATCTATGGAATGAGTAACAGGCTTAAATAATATGCAGAGGAACATAGTTAAGCCCAGGAGAATTAATGTGTTAGAAAAAATAAGAACGTTACATCAGGAGTTTTTTTAAAAAGACAGTAATTATAGCTTGTTTTGTTTTAAATGAAGAAACTTTCCTTACTTTACAATGAGAAAATTTAGTAAACAGACTAGAAAAAAAATAATCTGATTATAAAATGAGGACACAAAAATTCATTCCCCAGATAAACAAAAAAATTTCCGTTTCTTGAGATCACTTAAAGTTAACATTTATTATTTCAAAAAGATTTAAGTCTTCATTAAAGATAAGCTCAATAAGGGGCCGGCCTGTGGCTGACTTGGGAGAGTGTGGTGCTGATGACACCAAGGACACAGGTTCAGATCCCTATATAGGGATGGCCGGTTAGCTCACTTGGGAGAGCGTGGTGCTGACAGCACCAAGTCAAGAGTTAAGATCCCCTTACCAGTCATCTTTAAAAAAAAAAAAAAAAAAAAAAGATAAGCTCAATAAACTCATGTATAGAGTTCATAATACATAGAAACTTTAATAACTGATTTGAAAGCACAGAAAAAGAAAAAGAAAATTAAAAGCTACTCCAATTTTTTTCATCATGTTTAATCAGAGAAAATAAATATTAATGCTTATTTTATCTGCCAACATTCTGGAAGTAGGAGAGGCAAGGGAAAGAGAGGGGAGCAGCAGTGATTCTAGGTAATTTCTTATATAATAGAAGTTTATCTCTTTAAACTCAAAAATTGGGGAATCATTCAAAATACATACTTACCAGTATTCTTAGGATGTTTTAACTGTTTCTTCATAGTTTACAATAAATGTGTGAGTTATCCACTATAATGCTGAAAACATAAATGTAGATGTAGACAGTGTGGGGCACAGAACTAGACAGGAAGCAACTCTAGTAGTTGTCCTAGATGCTTTCTTAGATGGGGAAAAAAACTCCAAATCCACTGACAACTTGCTTTTGAATAATCTGCCACAGTTAATACAGCAAAAGTATCAAATAAAGAATGACTCCTAGGGAAGTATAACATAGTTGCCTTCTTGAAAATTACTGAATAAAAAGATAAAAGGAGTCTTCCTTCCTTCCAGTAGTTATTCAACCTCAGAACATTTTTCCTTATAGGAGGTATGAGTTGTTTGATTTCTCGGCAACATTCAAAACCTAAAGTATTATTTGGGCATTACTAACACAATGTCACATTTTAAAGTCAGCTTGTACCCACAACTCTGCCATCTAATTTGCACCACATCTGCTGAGGATATGTGTCAAGACTCTGAGGACAGCCCCTGCAAAGTCTACAAATTCTTCACCAAAACATGATGACTGCCTCCTCTCTCCTCAAAATAAGAAAAGAAAGATTCTGCTCCTACATAAATGTCACCACAACACAATTTTCTTCAGCCTCTTAATATTTCCCTATAATTAAAATTAAGGATACAGGCAAAATAATATTAAAGACAGTTCTAATAAAGTTAATCCCATATACATTACAAAATGGATAAAATGTGTGTATCTACTGCAATTGTGGTTCACAACTATGAAAATGCAAATCCACAGGCTCAACATAAAAGGAAATATTGGCAAGAAGAGAATAAACCTATTACCAGATATTCAAGAATAAAACTACTTTGGATTATCAATTATATTTATTGTGAGATACTTCACAGGAAGAATTCCGCAGGTGTATAACAACAGCTTTATTAGGCTCAGCTAAGTTTTCTTATGATAAACTTGGTTATTCATAAAAGGTTAAGCACTCCATTCATTAGTAAACAGGTGATATCTTTAAAAGTTTTAAGACCATTAAATTTCAAAGATTTTAAGGGAGCCTGCAGCATTATATTTACAAGATCAACAGCTTCAATCTGTCCTCATTCTCCCTAAATCTATGGTCATTAAATGCTCCAGCATCTGTAAATAAGGGTATAAACTGAGGAGCCTTTCAAAATGGACCAATTTCACCAGCATTACATAACCTTTCAGGAGAGCTTGACCCTGTACAGAAATTAATTATCCTGAACAGTCTCAAAATTCGTTTACAGTTCCAGGATTTGTGGACTCAACGATTGTGTAGAAAGGATTTAAACAGTTTATCAGGGGACTCAAATTTTACTCTGAATGCTGTCAGTAACTGTTTGGATAATCTTGATCACAACAATTCATCTTTCTGGGCCTGTTTTATCATCTATAAAATAAGAATCATTCCTTTAAAAAAAAAAAAGCCCTCCATAATCTTATGACTTTTATACACTATATCTAGCTTTCTAAAGCTGTTTCAACCTAAAATACCATCATTCAGTAAAACATAGCTTAGTCAACAGCATCTGCTCATAAATTTCTTTTTGTCTTTTTAAACAAACACAGAGATAAAGGTAGGAGCACATTAGGATATTGCTTTAGATACTGTGAATAATTAATCCAAAACATGGTCTAGGTAGTATAATATGTTTAATTAAACATAAGCTAAGTACAGTAGATCTCAGTGGTTTATTTTGACTCCAAGGTGCTAAAAGTGATCCATTTCAGTTAAATTACTTAAGTCTGAGTCTTAATATTATGTAAAACTAAACATAACAATTTTACTAAGTACATCCTTAAAAGTAGGTACACATTTCTATTTTCTATCTACTATTAGCCCATCACCCTCTTGGTTTGGGGAAGATACCAACCTATGCAGAGGATGGAATACATAGTGCCTAGAGAAGTTCTACTGATGAAATAGGTACTACTACATTTTACCACATGACACTATAGGTTTTATATTTTATTTTCATATATACTTCTCTTGCTATCTTTTCACTCTGGCCTGACTTCACAATAACATCTCACGGGGCTTGCCATTTCATCAAATACTCCTCTCCCCACTCTTAGAGAAAAATAGAATTGACAATATTACCAGACTGTGATGACTAGAATATCTTCCCAATGACAAACTAAAATATGTCCTGACTTTTTGATTATGGAGACTTTTCTCAGCACTAACTTGAACTGGAAACAGATAAAATAAAATACAGTACAAACTTAAGTATCTTGGGTTTTAATTTTATCCCTGAACATGATGAGATGGAATATACCAAGTGCTTCTTATATGGTAAGTCCTCACCATCAGCAGCACATAGCCAACTATTCTGAAGTACCTACATCAGACAGGGTATGTATGCATATGTGTATGGGTAACTGTGTATAAGAGGGAAAGAAAAGGGAAGAAAAGGGAAAAAAAGGGAGCACATGTGAGAGCACAGTTTAACTAGAAAAGCCTGGACCATTACAAAAACCTTTATTTGCCCCAATTCTAAATCCTTAATTAAAGCACTCTGCCAGGCTATTGTCATGCAAAACAAACAAGTCACACAACTGAACATGCTGAAAGCAAGAATCTTAGCAACAGTCAAACATATTTGTAGCTTGGAGCAGAAAAGCAAGACTATTGCAGTATCTCTATCGAATAATTTTATTCATTCCCAAGAAACTGACATTTTTTCTAAAACTTTGAACCTGGTCATGAAAGGATTGGAACTATCATTTCCTTTCAGCATATGACTTCTCAGTGTAGCCAGCTACTAGTTTTCATCAAATGCATGCATGATGACACAATCAAATAATTCCCATTTCGGAGTCCCCTTTGGAAATTTCAAGAACTATTAACATTTTCAAAATGGCAAAGTTTCTTTGCCAAAAACATCCCTGAAGAAATCTCAGTATTCCGTAGACGTATAATACACCTTAGTGGCAGGCACATCACTAGTGCAGCAACACAACTGGTAAAGACAGAGGCTCTCTGCATCATCGTCACCCAATGCTTGGTTCATCAGTATGCACTAGAGTGCAACACTCTTTCAATCCTGAAAGAAATTTTATTGTTGTGAAAGTATTCTACTGTTTCATGAGTCCCAAGCCTTGAATCATAGCCTGTGCAAGAGAATTTGTCAAGGAAAATCTACTGTTACGAAAGTTGCCAAATTCATGAAAGCCAAGACTTTCAATCAAGAGCTTCTCGAGGTTTTGTCAAGAAATGGGAGCAACTATGAAGTTCTTTGCTACCTGTAAGTTTACTGGCCATCAGAAGATTAAATTCTACAGCCAGACACTGCTGTTCACTGGATAAAATAAAAACTCTTTCAAAGAGTTTTATTCTTTAGACTGGCCAGTTAACTCACTTGGGAGAATGTGGTGGTGACAACACCAAGGTCAAGGGTTCAGATCCCTGTACTAAAAAAAGAGTTTAACTCTTCAACCTTAAAACTGAAGTGTGAAGTAATAATCCTTTTCTTCCTAACAGCATTAATGATACAGATCTTGCCAAAAATGATCTCACTAACTTGAAGAAAATGATTCAACATGAATTTATCTGAAGAGTCTTACAGAATTCTTATTTCCTAACACAAGCCTACTTTCATAGGGCAAAAGAATCTACAGAATTCATTTACTCTTTCATTCTTTTGTGAAATAGGGTTTTTGGCACTTGTTTTTACCAAAGACAAAGTCAAGACTGAATACCAAAGATCATATAAAAGTTGCAAAGTCAAAGAAAGTGGCTTAATTTCTAATTGTTTTATTTGTTTTTAAGTAAAAGGCTTTTTTATAGAAGTTTTTGGTTTACAGAAAAATTGAGCAGAAAGTTATCAACCTGTTGTTTTACAAGTTCAATAATAGCAGTCTTTTTATTAAAATTGACTATTGAGCAGAACTTTTGAACTTTTCACTATTGAGCTTAATTTTGGTTAATTTGTACCACTTAGACTTATTCATTGCGCTCAAGTAGTGGCCACTGATTTTTGTATTACAAAAAAAAAAAAAAAAAAAAAAGACATAACTCTTAAGAAGGTTCCTTTTATATTCCATGTTTAAAAATAGGTTTCAGTGCAATTAAACATTATAAACAAAATTTTATGTTTATGTATACCATGTACATTCTTTTGGTTACAGAACATTTATAGCTTCCATCAGATTTTTAAAAGGTATATAACACAAAGAGTTTAAGAGAGGTTAGTTTAAATCTAGTTTTCTGGCACCACATTACCCAATTTTTCTACTTTATTAACGTTTTTACCTGATTTCTTTTCTACTACCAAAATGCTGCTCATCAATCCAGTTTTAAGTTTCTACCACTGCTTCTGCTACTGTATTTTAATTTTACCCATTTCTCTATGCTTTTCTTCCCATTCATTTTCTTTTCTGCACGCTACCCTGCATTTATTCATTTTCACGTAAAACAATTTACTTCTATACTTTTAATCAGTAAAAGCAATTGTTTCCCTCTATATGATGATAGTATGAACCAAAGTAAACATCTTCAGGTTCTCAGCTCTATAATTCATTCCAGAGCTATCATCCCAGAATATGTAGAAATCTAAGGTAATCTTCCATAATCTTCAACATTCACCAAAATCATGAACTAATTAATAATGAATTTTATTAATTATTACCAGTATTTTGTAAACTATCACCAGTACTTTGGCATCCTTATATATAACTCAAGAAATTCACAAAGACAAACAAAGGGTTAGAAAATAAGAGATGAAGAGAAGTAAAGGAACTACAAATCAATGCAACTACATGGCTTAAAAAGATGGATATGATCAGCTCTATTTCTGTTTTGAACTTGAATTAAGAAGAAATCAGCTTAACCTGGAGGAGAACCTTACTGATTATAAAAATTATTAAAACTAGAATAAATTTTTCTCATGAAGTTGTGATGGCTCCCTCCCTACAACTCTGTAAATGAGGTTTTCCATCTACCTAGAGTGGTTTTGGTTTTGCCTTTCTTGGTGATGAAAAAATATACAAAATCTCTTTGTATTAAATGTCGACATGTTTTGCCATACTTATCATCCAAAGAAATGGATCCCTTGAAAATCACTGTAAAAGTTCTCCCCAGATTTTGCTGTTTGCTTTCAAATGTTCTACACAAATTAAATGTCACTGATTTTAAACAGTCTTTAGCTTTCTGAACAATCGAAGAATCTATGTCTATGGCCATACCACCCTGAATATGCTCGATCTCGTCTGAATAATCGAAGAACCTTTGATTAACTTAACTATAACTTCCTTTATGAACATTCATATCAAGAAATAATTTTTATGCATTATAAAAGTAAAGATCACACTTTACTAGGTAATGACATACAAGCTACTATCCAAAGGCATTCTATTCTCAAGCAAGCTTCAGAAATATCAAGCTTACTTTTGATTAATATGCCGCTTTTTTAAAATGCTATTTTATAAGGATTTTGAGATTAAATCTGAAATACAGTTAATGGGTAATATCTGCTAGCATGATAGGAAGATGGTAGCATAAACAGAAAAAGTGAATGAATCAGTGTTTGCTAATATGGAAATTGAGGCACTGAGTAGAAAATTTAGAAGAAATAAGGGTGGGCAACTATCTTTTTAAAAACTGTTTTCCAGGGACTGGGAGGGAAGGGAGGAGAAGTGGGGAGATATATCTCAAAGGGTACAAAGTTTCAGTTAGATAAGATGAATAAGATCTGGAGATCTATCAGACAACATGGAGACTATAGTTAATAATAGTGTATTACATACTTGAAAATTGCTAACAGAGTAGATCATAAATGTTCTCACCACAGTGGGAAAAAAGGATAACTATGTGAGGTGATGGATATGTTAAGCAGCTTGATTGTAGTAATCATTACACAATGTATACATATATCAAAACACCACATTATACACTGTAAACATATATAATTTTTGTCAGTTATATGTCAGTAAAGCTGAAGAAAAAACTAAACAAAAAAATTAAAAAATCTATTTTCCAATAAATTCTTGGATATAGCAAGAGAAAAAAAACCCATCAAATATAACTTACCTTTTTGTCTCTGGTCCTTACTTCCCCATAGAAATCTAGGGCCTCTTGTGCCTTTAAAAATTTGCCCCGATGTAATAAATATGCACAAATCATTACACCAGTTCGTCCCTTTCCAGCTTTACAGTGAATTGCTGCAACATGATTGTCATCTTCACTTAGCCATTGGTCAAGATCTTCACAAAAGGGTTTGATAAGTTCTAGTTGTGGTGGGTTATGGTCTTCAAAAGGATACTGTGCAACTGTGGTAAAAAGATAACCTCAGAATAAGAAAAAAAATCTCTCCTGAATTTTTATTTAAAAGTAGGTTAACTTTAAAATGTTGCATATGAACTTTATAGGTTTTTAAAAGAAAAACTAAATTCCAGAAAAAAATAATTTATTACTTATTAACTATTTAGTTTTAAAACAGAAAATAGTCTCTCACTAATTCTTAAATGTACCCATTAGACAGGGAAGCCAAGTATTATTTTCCCCACGTTATTCAAAACATATCAGAGAGAGAGCTGAACCCAAAATAAAATGTCACATGGACCTCTTGTCAGAGATCTCAATGCATTTTCTAACAAAAGGAATAATAACATTTACAATATTGTATCATGACAAAACATACTCCAAAGAAAGTATAGATAACTAATAGAATCGACTATGGAAAGGATTGCATTTCACAGTCCATAAAATAAAAATGCTAAGTGTGCTATTTAAAGATGATCTTGCAAATGATAGTGTTGTATATGTATGTCTTTAAAGGCATTTACAAAAGTAACTGAAATAAATTACTTACAAAAGGTATACAATAGTAGTAGAGTTAACCAAATGAAGTTTTAGTCTTTCCACACGGATTATGAAGAATCTAAGACTTCTCTGCTCCCTACAATCTGTAGTAAGGTTTTTCTAAAAGTTGTCTAGAAACAGGACTTCAGACTTATCAATACTAAATTTTATCTTATTAGTATCTGCCTTGCTTCCATCCTACAAAGATCCTTAAAAATCATGACTGATATCTAATGTGTTAATTATCCTCTGTGTCATCTAAATATGTGAAAAGTATGTCATATCTTCAACCAAGTCATTCATAATGTGATACAGGATAAAATTAATTAAGTCTTTTGGTGTGACAAGAGAGCTCTTCTGGTATACAACGACTACTATTATGGGGAATCTGTGGCACAGGTTTCACTTAGTCATCTGCCTAACTGTTCTATTGTTCCATCTTCATTTCCCTAGTGGCATACAAAAACATCCAGGAAAATCTGATAAACGTCTACTGAAAGCTAGATAAACTTCAACTTAAGCATGCTTTGCCTAGTAAGCAATAGCCTAAATCCACCAAAAAAGAAACACTTTTAGTGAATTTATACTGACTCTCAATCATTAGAGTTTCAGAATTCCCAAACCATCTGTTTGAAAGTCCATTCTAGATTTTGAGGAGGAATCGATGGCAGATATATCAAACTGTAGCTCATGGCACCCACTTTCTCTTTTTTACTATCACAGCAGCATCTGCCAAGTACCTCAACTCTCCAGTTCTCTCACAGTTTAAGAGGTTCCATAAACACAAGTGGAAGTTTTTGTGGCCTCAGAGAGAGAATTTACTTACGCATGAAGTAGAACTCATTTAATGCTGTTCCCTGCCCTCATCTCTCAGATCCTTCCTATCTATATTTGTTATACCCTTTCCCACCTTTTAAATCATTCCTAACACAGAAGAGTTAAGTAATTCTGCCTTTTCCCTATAATTATTTACTATTACACCAACTGCCTCAACTGCCTCTCCTTATTCTATTATTAGTTTAGGAATTTCTTCTAATTCTTAGTCTATTCTGCACTTTAATTTTCCTGACAATATTGATAGGTTTGTATGATATTTGTTTCCAAAAGGAGAACAGCAAAATTAGATTTATTTTTTCAAAATTTCTAAGACCATCCTTAAGATAATATTTATCTTAATTAATAATCTAGATGATTCATTATTACTATGACAGTAAGATATAATCTATAGGTTTTAAATTGTAGAACATACTACAGTACATGTATACCTACCTCTGCAGTTAAATTTGGCGGTGTCATAATGTCTTTCAGCACATCTAAAAGAAAAGTTTAAATGTGATATAAAGTTATCTTTGGCATTTGGGGAGAAAAAAATAATAACAAACATTTCCTGAATCTTTATAATGGGCCAGGCATTGTGCTAAGTGTTCTCTATATATCCATTATCTAATTTAATCCCAGGAATGATAAAGTAGCTGTTATTATCCTCATTTTGTAATTAAGGAATATGAGGCTTAAAAGGTTAAGTGTACGTAATGAGAGCATATACATTTCCTTATAAAACTTGTGATGCCACTAATACATGACACTGCAAATTCAGTTGTATCCATACCTTCAAATTTCTTCTATGGGAATTTTGCATGCTACTGAAATATACTTTTGATTTCACAAGTATGTGTAAACAACTGACCAGTTTCAATATTATCTTTACCTCACAACTGAGTTACACAATTCTCAAACTATTATTTAAAACGATATATGTTAAAAACAGTAAAAGCATGAGGGCAAAGGAGAAGTAATGAAAATCTGAAGGAAGCTAATCTACTTGGACACAACGCCTACTAAATTTTTTAAAACCAGACCTTTCTCCCTTTTGATAAGCCAAAGATCATCTTTTTCAATAACCTCTCAAGTTACTTAAAACTAGTAACTTTAAAACTAAGTCTGAAACTAATGAAAGAATAAGCAAAATCCCAATACAGAATAGTAAAATGCTGACTTGGTATTACTACAGCATGCTAATACTTGTCTTTTTAATAGTGGTAATATGTTTGTCACTGTACAATGGCTTACTCATAATTACTTGGCCATGTTTATAAAAATTAATAGGCTCAGAAAGGGATCCTATAAATCAGATGTGGTCAGCAGCATCCTGGTAACCCCAACTACCAACCAAACCACACTTTTAAAAAAATTATTTAAAATAAAAACTTAGCATTTAATGGGCCAACCCGTGGCTCACTTGGGAGAGTGTGGTGCTGATAGCACCGGGGCCGTGGGTTTGGGTCCCTATATAAGGATGGCCAGTTAGCTCACTTGAGAGAGCATGGTGCTGACAACACCAAGTCAGAGGTTGGGATCCCCTTACTGGTCATCTTTAAATAAAAATAAATAAATAAATAAAATAAAAACTTAGCATTTAAAAACAAAGGTCCACAGCCCCTTAACCTGCAATTCCAAAATCCCAAAAGTTCAAAACATCTAACATTTTCTCTTAAGTTCATGGCAAATTCAACTGCAGCACAACCTGATCTGAGGTTATAAGATTGTATATAGTAGTCCTTAATTAGTACACTTAGAGTGAAGGGTCAAACATTTCATTCTAGGTACTGTCCCAAACACCACTGGGGGGTTTATGTAATATAAAGTATATACTTCTGTGTTATCTTTTTGAAAACTGAAAAATTCTGAATATTGAAATGTAACTGGCCTCAACAGTTTCAAGTAAGTGACTGTGGATCTGCATTATACATTTAGAAATCCTTAAAATATCTATATAGTTCCTGTACTTATAAGAGTTATAAGAGTTTCAAAACCAAAATCACATGAAGGTTGAACTGATTATAAACAAACTGCAATACATGACTTTCTAAATGTTTAGACCTGAAATAAATCAACTTTCACACTCAAAACAAAACAAGCTCTTCCTTTTTAGTATAATTTAGTATATTGAGATTTATTAGAAAATTTATTTAGAAATGATAATATGCACATATAGGCATCCTTGCAAAATACTTTTCTACCTAGATATAAAAAACCTGACAGGAAGAAGATGACTGACCAAGAAATGGTCACATTTTATACTTTCTTTGGTACAGATTAAAGATGAGACACAGTCAATAGTAAAGAATCCATAATGGAGTATTTTATAAGGAATTATATAAAGGCTTAGGGGGTGGGAGAATGCAGGGCCAGGAAACAATTCTGAGAAGCTGGTCTCATGACAGCTAACAGAAAATAAACATTGTTAGTTGTGTGCAGCTTCAAGTTCTCCAAACTTCTCATACTTTCTCAGGATCTTAAAACATTTGGTTTGACAAACACTGCTTAAGATCACCTTCATAAAATGGTTCTCAAATATTACTGTTAAGAGGAACATATGCAGGGAAAGCAGAAATGATTACTAAATGTTTTCTGTTTCATCATTACAACCACGTGATAATAGTTAATATTATCCACATATTACGTATTAGAAAGCTAAGATTTAGAACATTAAAAAACTTGCCCTAAATCACAATATGTAAATAGAAGAGCCAGAACTCAAGCTCAAGATCTCTGATTACAAAAGTCAAACTTTGTCTACTACTTCTCAGTATTTTTACTTATAAAAAATACAAAAGTTTTCAATACAAAAGCAATAACAAATTTTAGTCAAAGCCAGCCTTCCTACAAGAACAACATCTGTCACAAAAGATAGAACCAACAAACAGTGATAAGAAAAAAGTCATGAAAATCTTTACAGGTAAGCACAGGAAGTGTGGGAGAGTATATGCCAGGACTAGTAGTGATGAAAATGCTCAAGAATGGAACTGGTAGAATAAGAATGAAGACTTTCTTCTTAATTAAAAATCTTCTCTGATAAATGCCCTCCCTCCTCATGCACACACGCGCGCACGCACGCGCGCGCACACACACACACACACACACAATTTCTTTTAAATTTATGTTATGTCAGTAATAAGTCTCTCAACAAACTAAAATTAAAGATACACAAACAGCAAATGGAATTCTAACCATTTAAATTTAACTGTTTATATTTTCTTATAACTAAAACTCAACTTAATCATTACTTTTTTATCATTACCTCATATTGGCTTATATAAGGCAAGAGAAATAAAGCAGCATTGAAAGAGAGAGTTTTTATGAAGCGGTAGACAGAAAGCATAAGAAATAGATAAAATTAATAGAAAAAGGGAAGTGCGAAGTGAGACTTGCCAAAAATCAAATAGGTAAGTAGGGTTCTTCTTCACTCTCTTCAATGAAGCTATCTCCATTGTACAAAAGAAAACTTAATAAAAATTAATAACAGCTAAAGGTTTACCACAAAATGATGGAGTATATCAAATAGAATATGTAGTAAAATACAATACACCTTCTAAAAATTAGTATCCAGTGAAAACTTAAGTTCCTCGAAGGCAAGAACTATACAGCTGACACTCCATGTTTATGGGTTCTGCACCTGTGGATTCAACCAATCATGCATGAAAAATACTTGGAAAAATTGTGTCTGTGCTCCACATGTACAGACTTTTTCCCTTACCATTATTCTCTAAACAATACAGTACAACAACTATTCACATAGCATTTACATTGTATTAGGTATTATAAGTAATCTAGAGATGATTTAAAGTATACAGGAAGATATGCATAAGTAATACGCAAATACTACACCATCTTATATCAGGGACTCTAGCATCCTCAGATTTTGGTATCCATAGGAGGTTGGGAAATCAATTTCCCACAGTTACCTAGATGACTGTGTATGCCTTTATTCCTTATCACTCCTCCTTTCCATATCCCTACCACAGTGCAGATTATACAGAGGAACAAACAAAAATGAAATGTACTTACACAAAACAAACTAATTTAAGTATCAGTATACCTTAATTAGGTTCATGTTATGAGTCTAATTTTCCCCTTTCTTAAAGTAACTTATTGAATGCCTGAAGAAAATGCAGAGATGTTAACAGATACAGTTAATTATTAGAAAGCCCACATTAGGAATTCTTCTTCATCCACATATATCATAATTGCTATAAAAGGTTTAACATATTATTAAATGAGTATGCTAAGTGCAAATATCTTTAAATCATCAAACTTATATATGTTTACAAAGATATATATGACATGTAATTACAATCTTAAAAATAAAATAAACAAAATAGAAACACCTGCTGCTTGCCAGACTCACCCAGAACCAGAAATACAAACAAGGGTATAAAGGTAAAAAAAAAATTAAAAAAAATTAAAAAAAGACTGAAAAGTGACATCGGAAATCAAAACATGCTACAACTTTATAGTTCTAAAAACTTCTGAAGTGAGTAAAATTTGGGGAGGTTAAAATAAACAAAACAAAACAAAACATAAAGGGAATATTGGCATAAACAGTGTATGGTCTGCCATACACTGAGAAGTGAGAAGGTTGATCTCTTTCAGGTACTTTCTCTTTCTGATTCCATGTGGGGAAGGGAAGTTAAAATATACGCATTAAAAGCTACTCTCAACTAATAAAGAGTTAGTCCATTAACCTGGGAGTCCAGTGTCTGGAATACAAAAATAAGAACGCAGTCAAGTTCCTAGGCTATCCCTCAATGCCAACTTTAACCATAATAATATAAGTGATCTACAATAGTGACAGTACAAGCCAAAGTCCTAAATTCTGGAAGCAGGAAGCCACTACATACAGGAATGAAAAGAATTTCCCTCCCTTTCTATAGATACGTTAAACTGGAATAAAATTCTGAGAAAGACATAATTTGTCTTTAGTGTCTTTTGACCTTTCGGGGACTCTCTAAATCCCCAATCCTGAGAGTCTAAGCCTGAAGTAACGCATTTAATGGATTCCATCTTTTGACAGTTCTTGTCCTTTCTTAACTTCTGAATCCAATTGTTCAAAAGTACAAAGTTTTGTCCTTTAAAGAGACACTACAGCATCTGCAACAACTTATCTGCAACAGGGCTCAGTGTAGGAGAGATTAATCAGGAAAAGAGGAAGACCACTAAGTGTATAGATCATTTGTAAGCTGGGCCTACCTAAACTTACATTCCTACAGCACCTTTTGCTTTCTTTTTTTACATTGTTACCTATTACCACCACACCGCCCCCCCACACACTATACACACACTACAATCTGATCATAATGAATTATCTGCCATATTCTAAACACTATTATACCAACCAGCTTCTTACTTGCCATTCCTTTGGCCTGCAATGTCATTTCCTCTCCTGCTGGGCCTAAGGGTCAATCCCTATTGATATTTTTCACCACAGCTCAAACATGTCTTCCTTTATGAAACCTTCCCTGTGGGGTACAATCACTGTTTCCACTGATGTCTTCACTGCTCTTGTTACCTCTTCTATAATACTTCACCTGCCTCTCACATTAGACTATAAGCTGCCTGAGGACTGGATCTACATCTTATTTACCTTTGTACCTCCCAGCATGTTTTATATTATCTAGCAAGCACTCAACAAATATGTGCTTCTTTGTGAATCTGAGGAAATCAGTGAAAACTCATTAGGAGTAATAATATTGGTGTCTGCTCCAATCCCAGTACTTCTGAGGTCTTACCAGAATAGAAAGATCACTAAATTAAAGATAAAAAAGCAACATCCCACAAGCCAACAAGGCACAGACAGTCTTTCATCCTTTTTGATAAAGACTTAAATGCCTGGTGGAGGCAAAAGGGAATCTTGGTCTTACATTTGATAAATAAACTCTACAGAAATATCATAAGAGTGAACTAGTATATCTAACTTTACATAAAAAATCCTTCCTATTGCATAATTTATAGATATCACATGGGAAAAATAAAAGCAAAGTAGAAAAATAACACATTTTATGTGCCATTTTATAAAAATTAGAAAATGGTCAATATTTGGGGAATTAAAAATAATCTTCAAGGGCAAAAATGGTAAAGTATTTGCTCACTCCCCTCCTTTCTTCCTTTTTATCCTTTCACATCTCTACTCCCAAAGTCAAAAGAAAAAATTAAAAGTTAAAGATAATAAGGTCAACCAGCTCTATACAATGGGCAATTCTTAAAACCCTACTCCAGACGAGAAACCACTCGATTCAACAATTTTAGATAACTTATTTGGGTTATGTATAGCTAGGGAATACCCTAAGAGCTGTTTCAATCGATTGACCTACAGACACAATAAACAAAATTATATCCACTCTAAAGCATACTTCCATGGAAGATGTCATTAATGATTTGACAGAAGCTCGGCTGTGAATTACACTTCAAATTACCACATGGTTGTGGGCTCAAAGATGGGACTGATGCCAAGTCATTTAAAGCAGATCAAGTAACATGAATCTGTGCCAGCATTGTTTTACTTCATCACTACACTTTCGAAATGATCTAACAATGGTCTCGATCAGACTTATTAAACTAATTGTTTTAGGAATACAATTCTGTTAAAATATATCTTTAAATCTACCTCACTCTAACAAAGAAGTTAACTTTCACTTAATAGTTATTTTAGAAGATATTTGCAAGCATACAAATAAGAAAACATACTTACAGATTGTATATCTTGTAATGGTTTTTATGCTTTGAATCCAAAAACCTTAAAACAAAACAAACAAACAAAAAGCCACCATTAACAAAAATGAGCTAACATTTGAAATTACATTAACACTATTGAGAAAAACCAAAAGACAAATTCTGGTTTTCCTAATCTCCAATACCATTTAAGTAAAAATAAATAAATAATCCAAATAAATATTCCCTCCATGGGTTTAAACTAGTAACCACATCATTCTTAATTATTACATTACACAGATTTATACAATCTGAAGTAAAGCCAGAGCTTTCCATAGAATAAATATTTTCATAATCTTCTATCTTCAGCCTAACATAATGACACTGAGTATTGAGAAATAACTTCTTTAAAAGGCATCGTTAGCATTAGCTCAAATTCACCTAGTTCATACACATTTGGCAAGAAAGTCACAAGCAATCAAGTACTCTTTAAAAAAAAAAAAACCCTGAAAATTCAGCCATCATTTTTCTTTCAAACTAAAAACTTTTGATATTTGAAAGATACAAGTAGCAACTATCAACTCTGTGCAAAGTTTATTAAACATTTTCATATACATATTCTCATTTGACCCTCACACACATCAGAGAGGTAAAGCTTATTCACATTTTACAGAGGGAAGTAGGTCTCAAGGAGATTATAGGACTTGCTCAAGGTCATACAGCTAATAAGTCAAAGAATCAAGATCAAAGACCTCTCCCTCAAAACAATTAGTTATGAAAATGAACAACAATCATAGCTAACACGAGCACTTACTACATGCCAGGCACTATTCTAACCACTTCATGCATATATATTTGTTTAATCCTCAACCTTGTGAAGTAACAGAAGGGTTAGAAGAGTACAAGGCTGACAAACTATCAAAATAAATAGAATAAAAAGACAAACAGAAAAGAGAAGACTCAAGAAGAAATTAGAGTTCAGGAAGTTCAATGTATGATTAGGAGTTCCAGAGACAGAGAACATTGAGAATAAGTCAAAGATGTAACCCAAGAAAAACATCCCAAACTGAATGACGTGAGTTTTCAAACTGAAAGGGCACATGAGTACCCAGAAAAATTGATAAAAATAGACCCAAAGAGAAGCATGCATATCTTTGTGAAAGTTCTGACTACTGAAGACACAAACAGAAGATGCTAAAAGCTGCCTGAGAAGAAATAGATTACACAAAAATAATTTGGAATAAAGATGACATTACCGGGCCGGCCCGTGGCTCACTCGGGAGAGTGCGGTGCTGATAAAGATGACATTACCCTTTTTTAATGGCGACACTAACAGCTTAAAAAAATATTTGGGCAAAACCTTGTTTTTTGGGTTTAAAAAAATTTTTTTTGTAAAGAAAACAAAATTTATTTGCTCACAGTTTCTGAGGCTAGGAAGTCCAAAGTCTGTCTGGTGGTGGTGACAGTGACCCAGGGGTCTCACATTGCAAGATGGGGGGGAGGGAAGAAAGGGGGAGAGGGGGGTAGGGAGTAGAGAGGGG